>NW_028270142.1:147490280-147790280 GCF_037043375.1 Chiloscyllium plagiosum
TCCGTCCCCGTGTTCTGGGTCCGTCTCCGTGTTCTGGGTCTATCTCCGTGTTCTGGGTCTATCCCCGTGTTCTGGGTCCGTCTCCGTGTTCTGGGTCCGTCTCCGTGTTCTGGGTCTATCCCCGTGTTCTGGGTCCGTCCCCGTGTTCTGGGTCCATCTCCGTGTTCTGGGTCCGTCCCCGTGTTCTGGGTCCGTCCCCGTGTTCTGGGTCCGTCCCCGTGTTCTGGGTCTGTCTCCGTGTTCTGGGTCCGTCCCCGTGTTCTGGGTCCGTCCCCGTGTTCTGGGTCCGTCTCCGTGTTCTGGGTCCGTCTCCGTGTTCTGGGTCCGTCCCCGTGTTCTGGGTCCGTCTCCGTGTTCTGGGTCCGTCTCCGTGTTCTGGGTCTATCCCCGTGTTCTGGGTCCGTCCCCGTGTTCTGGGTCCGTCCCCGTGTTCTGGGTCTATCCCCGTGTTCTGGGACCGTCCCCGTGTTCTGGGTCCGTCCCCGTGTTCTGGGTCCGTCCCCGTGTTCTGGGTCCATCTCCGTGTTCTGGGTCCATCCCCGTGTTCTGGGTCCATCCCCGTGTTCTGGGTCTATCCCCGTGTTCTGGGTCTATCCCCGTGTTCTGGGTCCGTCTCCGTGTTCTGGGTCTATCCCCGTGTTCTGGGTCCGTCTCCGTGTTCTGGGTCTATCCCCGTGTTCTGGGACCGTCCCCGTGTTCTGGGTCCGTCTCCGTGTTCTGGGTCCGTCTCCGTGTTCTGGGTCCGTCTCCATGTTCTGGGTCCGTCTCCGTGTTCTGGGTCCGTCCCCGTGTTCTGGTTACCTAGCCGTGTTCTGGGTCCGTCCCCCTGTTCTGGGTCCATCCCCGTGTTCTGGGTCCCTCCCCGTGTTCTGGGTCTATCCCGTGTTCTGGGTCCGTCTCCGTGTTCTGGGTCCATCTCCGTGTTCTGGGTCTATCCCCGTGTTCTGGGTCCATCTCCGTGTTCTGGGTCCATCCCCGTGTTCTACGTCTATCCCCGTGTTCTGGGTCCCTCCCCGTGTTCTGGGTCTATCCCGTGTTCTGGGTCCGTCTCCGTGTTCTGAGTCTATCCCGTGTTCTGGGTCCGTCTCCGTGTTCTGGGTCCATCCCCGTGTTCTGGGTCCATCTCCGTGTTCTGGGTCCATCCCCGTGTTCTACGTCTATCCCCGTGTTCTGGGTCCATCCCCGTGTTCTGGGTCTATCCCCGTGTTCTACGTCTATCCCCGTGTTCTACGTCTATCCCCGTGTTCTGGGTCCATTCCCGTGTTCTGGGTCCATCCCCGTGTTCTACGTCTATCCCCGTGTTCTACGTCTATCCCCGTGTTCTGGGTCCATCCCCGTGTTCTGGGTCCATCTCCGTGTTCTGGGTCCATCCCCGTGTTCTGGGTCCATCCCCGTGTTCTACGTCTATCCCCGTGTTCTACGTCTATCCCCGTGTTCTGGGTCCATCCCCGTGTTCTGGGTCCATCTCCGTGTTCTGGGTCCATCTCCGTGTTCTGGGTCCATCCCCGTGTTCTGGGTCCATCTCCGTGTTCTGGGTCCATCCCCGTGTTCTGGGTCCATCTCCGTGTTCTGGGTCCATCTCCGTGTTCTGGGTCCATCCCCGTGTTCTGGGTCCATCCCCGTGTTCTGGGTCCATCCCCGTGTTCTGGGTCTATCCCCGTGTTCTGGGTCCATCTCCGTGTTCTGGGTCCATCCCCGTGTTCTGGGTCCATCTCCGTGTTCTGGGTCCATCCCCGTGTTCTGGGTCCATCTCCGTGTTCTGGGTCCGTCTCCGTGTTCTGGGTCCATCCCCGTGTTCTGGGTCCATCTCCGTGTTCTGGGTCCATCCCCGTGTTCTACGTCTATCCCCGTGTTCTGGGTCCATCCCCATGTTCTGGGACCATCTCCGTGTCCTGAGTCCCTCTCCGTGTTCTGAATCCCTCTCCGTGTCCTGAGTCCCTCCCCCTGTCCTGAGTCCCTCTCCGTGTTCTGGGATTATAGCGGTGTACCGGACTACGTTCGCCCGAGTTTGTGTCTCATTGTCACGTTGTTGTCATCATCAGATTCATGAGACGATCGAATCGATTAACCAGCTAAAGATCCAGAGAGACTTCATGCTGAGCTTCTCCAAGGACCCGGAGGGTTACATCCAAGACTGGCTGAGGTCGCAGAGCCGTGACCTGAAGGTAGGGAGCTCTGTCCTGAATCTTTCAGCACGGGGAGTGTGGGTGAGGTCACCACGAGCCTAGCTCCTGAGGCTGGTAACCTGGTGATGTAGGGAGGGTGACAGCCGCTGGAGAAATGTACATGTTACAGCTTTACATCCTGCAGTCATCAGGACAATTCACCTCAAAACCAAAACAACAAGGGGACCTGCATTTATTCTGGTTGGTTGGCAAGTGAGTTCAGGGTGGGAGAGTGTTCTGTTGTGGGTAAATCACCATAAGTTACCTTTAATTTGGCTGCTTATGAGGAAATCTCAGATAATCAAGTTCTGAAACAATAATTTAAATGTTATTGCATATAGCACCCAAAACAACACTCTTCTAGTAAGCAAGTTAAGCCTCACACACAGCCCGACTGTTACCTGTCCATGATGGGATTTAGCCACAAATCCAACCAACAGAGTCTGTCTCAGGAAGTGTCCATAGCTCGATCCTTGTGCATTGTTGTCATAGATTCATAGAGATGTACAGCATGGAAACAGACCCTTCGGTCCAACCCGTCCATGCCGACCAGATATCCCAACCCAATCTAGTCCCACCTGCCAGCACCCAGCCCATATCCCTCCAAACCCTTCCTATTCATATACCCATCCAAATGCCTCTTAAATATTGCAATTGTACCAGCCCCCACCATGTCCTCTGGCAGAATAAGAGACAGATCTCAGTAAAACATATAATCAAGAAAGAACCCACTCTACTCACCACTGCTATAATGCAAATTGAAGAATTTAGACCGTTATTTGTAGAATGCGAACATCCCTTACTTCACTGGCTATAAAACAATTCTGGCCCCATTGGTTTCAAATGGCGCGGCTAGTGCACAATTGTTTAATAATACGAGTTCGCACGAGAATGGAACCAACTGTGTACAGGGGTATTCCCCTTTCTCTGAGGTAACTGGGGACATTTCAGGACCAAGAGTGACCATCTTTGCGCCGTTTGTGAGTTTTTATGATCTACAGAAAGAAGTGATCTGATCAGGTTATCCTGGAGAATGGCCTAGACTGTTAAAGCTTGGCAGTTAACTGTCAATCATCATTTAACTGGTGCATTCTTCGTTGCAAAACCTCTACCAATCAGACGCTACTTGCCAACCAATCAGCACTTTCCTGTCATACAGTAGAGCCCAGAGCCATGAAATGGACTAAATAGACATTTTCTTAAATTCGTTCTCCCTTTCATTTTATTCCTTTATTATATTAAAATGGAAAGAGTTGTATTCTAAACTTCTTTTCTCTGTATTTTTTGAATTTATTCCAATGATTTGGTATTTATGAAGGTCTGTAATGCTGCACATGTTATTTCTTTAGTTTTAAATTCTTTTTCCTATTGAATTTGTACTCAAGCCCCTGCCCTCGGTACCTCGTACCTAAAATCACACTATAAGTGGCAACCGGGAAACGCCTCCCTCGTGTGAATACGCGCGACTGTAAAGTTAATTCGAATTCTAATTTGGAGTGATGTTTTGCACTTGAATTGGTGGTAATCTTGTCCAATGCCCCAACAAGTGTGAGAGGAACAGTTTGACAAAAATGGTTTCAGTGACGCACCCACTGGTACAGCCAAGGGATTAAATATTACAGGAGCATGTTACTGCAGAGGCTGGAACTGAACAGGAACCAGCCAGTGCAGGAGATCACTGTGGGTCAGGGAGCTGCGGTGAAGCTCTGAGGAAGAGGCATCTGGAGTGCAAATGTTAGCTTCCCCTCTGCCCGTGGATACTGTCTGACCCACTGTCATCTCCAGATTAAATGTTACAGACGTGCTGGAGCTCAGTGTCCCCCAACCCACCAGGTTAACGTCAGTGCCGGGAAACCTTGCAAAGCCAGAAGGAATCTGTTTCAGCCAGCGTGAGTTTAATTGACTCGATTGAATATTTTTAAATCAGTCTGTTCGAGAATGTTACGACAAAGCCTCTGGACCAGGTCTCTCGGTGCACTGCACAACAAGAGAGTCCCCGGTGTTTTGATTCTGTTACAGCACGTATGGATTAGGATCAGCCCCTCAACTCCTGCTTCCCTGTTCCCTAAGGTCATGGCTGGTCTGATTACTGCACCTTCCTGTTGACCTCTCACTAACCCGAGACCTCTCTCTGGCCTCCCCCTTACCGAGGGGCTGTCCGGAAGGAGAGTTCCCGAGATGGCCAAGCCACTGGGAGAAGGTGCTGATCCAAATGGCAGGCTCTGGAATCGAGAGCAGAGGGCCTCTCCCTGGTACGGACTTGGCAGGCTGGCACCGGACACAGCATGGTGGCCAGTTGGGTATTTGCACGAGGCAGGGTTTAGTTGATCCTGATCTGTATAAATGAGCTGGACCGTGGGTATTCAGGATACAAATGCAGAAGTTCTGTACTCTGATGTACTCTTCAGGGGTCAGTGCTCAGCACTAAGATGGAAAGGAAAGGCTGGTGAGAGGGCAGGAAGGAGGCGGGTGCAACTCAATGCAGGGAAGTATGAGGATTTACACTTTGAGGAGATAACCAAATAAGGGGACAATCCTTAGAGAGGGTGCAGGAGCAGAGGGAGCTGGGTGTATATGTCACTGAACATAGAAGGCGGGAGTACACGTGGAGAGTGCAATTAATAAAGCAGGCAGTGTCCTCGGCTTTATTAATAGGCAATAGAGTATTAGAGGGAGGAGTTGATGTTGAACTTGTATAAGACCTCAGCTGGAGTATTGTGTACATTTGTGGGCACCACATTCTAGGAAAGATGTGGATGTACTGGAGAGAGTGTAGAAGCGATTTACAGGTATGGTTTCAGGAAGGAGAGTGATGAGGATAGATTGAAGAAGTTAGGATTGGTCCCATTGGAAAGGTATTCAAAAACATTAGGGGTCTGGACAGAATCGTTAAGAAGCGCTGGAGAAACTCAGCAGCTCTGGCAGTATCTGTGAATATAACCCTTAGACAAATTCCCTCCAGACAATTCTTCACAGAGCTGTGAACCAGCGTCATTGGACACCACCTTTCAGTCGGTTTCCCTCTCCATGGATACTGTTAAAAATCACACAACACCAGGTTACAGTCCAACAGGTTTATTTGGAAGCACTGGCTTTCGGAGCACTGCTCTTTCATGAATACTGTCAGACCTGCTGAGTTTCTCCAGCAATTTCTGGTTTTGTTTCTGATTTCCAGCAACCTCAGTTCTTTGGTTTATCGTTAGGAAGAAACTGTTCTCATTGGTGGAAGGCCTGAGAATAAGTGGGTGTGGATTTCGGGTAATTAGCAGAAGAGCCGTTGGCGTCAGAGAGAAACTGATGTTGCCACATTGAGTGGTTAGGGTCTGGGACGTACTGACTGAGAGTGAGGTGGGGACAGGTTTAATTGAGGCTTTCAAAGACCAGTTTGGAGAATTATCCGGAGAGGAAATACGTTGAGTTCTATGGGTGAGATTGACTCACTAAGGTCCGCTTGCAGGTCACATAGAGCAGTCAAACAGACTCGGCAAAAGTGAGGACTGCAGATGTTGGAAACCAGAGTCTAGATCAGAGCGGTGCTGGAAAAGCACAGCAGATCAGGCAGCATCCGAGGAGCAGGAACATCAACGTTTCGGACAAAAGCCCTTCATCAGGAAAGATGACTGGCCTCTTTCTGTGCCGTAATGATTCTCGGATTTTCTTGACTTCAACACTTGCTCAAGGGAAAGAGAAAAGACAAAGGTCAGGAATGAGGTCACGGTGTTTCAGACTGAGAGTGAGCGGGCGGTGAGCTCACATTTGACCTGTACAAGGTGTATGTCCAGGCTGGGTGGGCTGAATGGCCTTGACCTGCTGCTGTCCACCAGCGGGTTGGTCATTTCTGGGGGGAGCTCCCAGCTGTTGCCTGTGATTGGTTACATCTCTCTGAGGGTCTGTCAGAGCATAAGGAGGAGAAGCCAGAGGAGGCCACTCGGCCCATTGTCCTTATTCCATCATGGTCAAACTTTAACTTCAGCACCATTGGGAGTGGGCATAGGGTGGGAGCAAAGTGACCGAAGCCACAGCAACCACAAAGGTATAGGGACCCCCAGACCCTCCCAGTGAGGGTAACCGGGAGGGGAGGGTAACCGGAGGAGAGGGTAACCAGGGGGAGGGCCAGGCACGGAGACTCTGGGAATGATGGAGATGTTTACGGTGAATGTTTTTGACGGAGAGAAGCTGCCCTCTGGTGGGGCTGGAGTCTGGACGAGGGTAAAGGAACCTTCGGATTGTGCACCTTCCCAGGTCTGACCCACCGAGCGCACGGTGAGGCTGGCAGCAGGGGCCAAACTAAACCCAGCGGCACGGAGATATGGCTCAGCCAAGATCTCATGGAATGGGTGGAATTGCTTTGATGGGCTGAAGGGTCTGTTCCTGTAGTTGAGAGGAGATGGTTGAGGCTGGGCGGAGGTGGGGGGGGGGGGTTAGTGAATTGGTGCCTCCTGGGGGGGTGAGGGTGGGTGAGAGAGCTGAGAGTGCTCGGAGATGACCATGGATGGGGTTTGTGTTCGAGCAGATCATGACGGACGTAGTCGGCAATCCGGAGGATGAACGCCGAGCGGACTTTTACCAACAACCGTGGTCCCAGGAAGCTGTCAGCAGATACTTCTACTGCAAGGTACCCCCCCCCCACCCATCGCAACACCCAAACCCCCCCCGCAACACCCAGACCCCCCCTCCCCACAACATCCAGAGCCCCCCCCACAACACCCAGACGCCCCCCCCACAACACCCAGACCCCCCTCATCGCAACACCCAGACCCCCCCGCAACACTCAGACCCCCCCGCAACACTCAGACCCCCCCGCAACATCCAGACCCCCCCCACAACACCCAGACCCCCCCTCCCCACAACATCCAGACCCCCCTCATTGCAACACCCAGACCCCCCCGCAACACCCAGACCCCCCCCCACAACACCCAGACCCCCCCCCACAACACCCAGACCCCCCTCATCGCAACACCCAGACCCCCACCCCCACAACACCCAGACCCCCCTCATCGCAACACCCAGACCCCCCCCGCAACACCCAGATCCCCCCCCACAACACCCAGACCCCCCCACCCCCTCAAAAACCAGAACCCCACCCCCACAACACCCAGACCCCCCTCATCGCAACACCCAGACCCCCCCCCGCAACACCCAGATCCCCCCACAACACCCAGACCCCTCCACCCCCTCAAAAACCAGAACCCCACCCCCACAACACCCAGACCCCCCTCCCCATAACACCCAGACCCCCTCCACACAAAACCCAGATGCCCGCAGCCCACACAACACCCAGACCCCCCCACAACACCCAGAACCACCCACTCCCACAACACCCAGACCCCCCCACAACACCCAGAACCGCCCACTCCCACAACACCCAGACCCCCCACCCCCACAACACCCAGACCCACCCCACCCCCACAACACCCAGACCTGCCCACCCCCACAACACCCAGACCCGCCCACTCCCACAATACCCAGACCCCCCACCCCCACAACACCCAGACTCCCCCTCCCCACAACATCCAGACCACCTCCCCCACAACACCCAGACCCCCCCATCGCAACACTCAGACCCCCCCACCCCCACACCACTCAGACCCCCCACCCCAACACCAACCCCCCACCCCCACAATACCCAGACACCCCCCACCCCCCAACACCCAGACCCCCCACCCCCTCAACACCCAGACCCCCTAACCCCACAACACCCAGACACACCCCACCCCCATCACCAGACCCCCCACCCCCACAACACCCAGACCCCCACCCCAACACCCAGACCCTCACACCCCCACAACAACCAGACCCCCACTCCCACAACACCCAATCCACCCCTCCCCACAACACCCAGACCCCCCTCACAACACTCAGACCCCCCCACGCCACAACACCCAGACCCCCCCACACCACAACACCCAGACCCCCCCACACCACAACACCCAGACCCCCCCACGCCACACAACACCCAGACCCCCCCACCCCACAAAACACCCAGACTCCCCCACGCCACAAGACCCAATCCACCCCTCCCCACAACACCCAGACCCCTCTCCCCACAACACACAGACCCCCCCGACACCACAACACCCAGACCCCCCCGACACCACAACACCCGGACCCCCCCAACACCCGGACACACCCACCCTCACAACACCCAGACCCCCCCCACCCCAACACCCAGACCCCCCCACCCCCAACACCTAGACCCCCTCCACCCCCAACACCTAGACCCCCTCCACCCCCTCATTGCTTACCCCAACACCCCCCAGTCTCCCCACTCCTCCACCCTGCCTTCCCCTCCCAGCTTCATTGTCAAACATCAGCTCATTATCTCGCTGACTGTGCAGAGCAAGATCCCACAACAATGAGCTGATGTGATTCTTGTGATGCCCTCACTTAATCCATTGGCTGTGATTGGTGTCTGTTGTAGGCGCTAGAGAAATGCAAGTTTTTGTCATTTCTAATGAGTCCTCATTTCCTCCTTCAGATACAACAGCGAAGACAGGAACTGGAGCAAGCCATGGGAGTGCGCAACACCTAAAGCAATCCCTTGGAGCTTTGTCACCACTGGAAGAGACGCGACACTGCCGCCCAGGACAATGTTATCGACAGGAGCCAGCCTCCTGGCACTGACCCCTTCCCATTCGCTTGCTGTGTACGTTGGGTCTTGCACCTTCACTTCCTGACTCCCTCCACCCCCTCCCCCTCCATACCGTATTGTGGACCCCAATTGACTCTTCCCCTCCTATCCCAAGAGTGTCTGTCAGCTGGCTATTTGGCTGTGTAGGGCGTCTCAGCCCAGATTGATCCAATGGTTTCATTCCTGTCTCCTGGTGTCAGCGGGTGGTGGATGCCCGTGGTTGATGCTGAGGACCCCAGTGCAGAGTGGGATCAGGGAGAGAGGAGACACAGGTGACGTCATCCTTCCTCCACCAGCACTGAGGCTGCAGTGTTTCCTGTGCACACACTCTCTCACACTCACACTCACACACACTCTCTCACACTCACACCCACACTCTCACACTCACACACCCACTCTTTCACACCCACACACACACACACCCACACTCACACACCCACTCACACCCACTCACTCACACACCCACTCTCTCACACTCACACACACACACTCACACACACACCCACACTCACACACCACTCTCTCACACACACACCCACACACACACCACTCCCTCACATTCACACACACACACACCCACACTCACACACCACTCTCTCACACTCACACACACACCCACACTCACCCACACTGACACACCACTCTCTCACACTCTCACACACACACCCACACTCACACACCACTCTCTCACACTCACACACACACACCCACACTCACACACACACCCACACTCACACACCCACTCTCTCTCACACTCACACACCCACTCTCTCGCACGCACACTCTCACACACACTCTCTCTCTCACACCCACTGTAATGGGGGTGGGGGAGCTAGTTCTTTCACTATATCCAAACAAAGTCAGCCAATCACAGGGCACAACCACTGGAGTCAACCTCCCCTCCCCCTCTGTCCCCCCCTCTCCCTCTGTCCCCCTCCCCTTTCCCTCTGCCCCCCTTCCCTCTGTTCCCCTCTCCCCCTGTCCCCCTCTCCCACTGACCCCTTCCCCTCTGTCCCCCTCCCCCTCTGTCACCCTCCCCCTTCCCCTCTGGCCCCCCTCCCCTCTCCCTCTGTCCCCCTCCCCCTCTGTTCCCCTCCCCCTCTGTCCCCCTCCCTCTCTGCCCCCCTCCCCCTCTGTCCCCCTCCCTCTCTGCCCCCCTCCCCCTCTGTTCCCCTTCCCCTCTGTCCTCCTCGCCCTCTGTTCCCCCTCCCCCTCTGTCCCCCTACCTCCCTGTCCCCCTCCCCCTCTGTTCCCCTCCCCCTCTCCCTCTGTTCCCCTCCCCCTCTCCCTCTGTTCCCCCTCCCCCTCTGTCCCCCTACCTCCCTGTCCCCCTCCCCCTCTCCCTCTGTTCCCCTCCCCCTCTGTACCCCCTCCCCTTCTGCCCCCCTCCCCCTCTCGAGTGTGAACGTTCTTTGATTCAGTCATGTAGTGTGGGGGTCACTGACTGGGCCCAGCATTTTTACCCATCCCTAGTTGCCCCTTGAGAAGGTGGGGATGAGGTGCCTTCTTGAACAGCTGCAGTCCATGTGCTGTAGGTAGACCCACAATGTCCCTTAGGGAGGGAATTCCAGGATTCTGGGAGTCTGAATGAACGGTGATATATTTCCAAGTCAGGATGGTGAGTGGCTCCGAGGGGATCTTGCAGGGGGTGGTGTTCCCACATATCTGCTGCCCTTGTCCTTCTAGATGGAAGTGGTTGTAGGTTTGGAAGGCGCTGTCTGAGGATCTTCGGTGAATCTCTGCAGTGCATCTTGTGGATGGTACACGCTGCTGTTACTGAGTGTCGGTGGTGGAGGGAGTGTGGATGGTACACACTGAGTGTCAGTGGTGGAGGGAGTGTGGATGGTACACACTGAGTGTTAGTGGTGGAGGGAGTGTGGATGGTACACACTGAGTGTCAGTGGTGGAGGGAGTGTGGATGGTACACACTGAGTGTCAGTGGTGGAGGGAGTGTGGATGGTACACACTGAGTGTCAGTGGTGGAGGGGATGTGGATGGTACACGCTGAGTGTCAGTGGTGGAGGGAGTGTGGATGGTACACACTGAGTGTCAGTGGTGGAGGGGATGTGGATGGTACACACTGAGTGTCAGTGGTGGAGGGAGTGTGGATGGTACACACTGAGTGTCAGTGGTGGAGGGAGTGTGGATGGTACACACTGAGTGTCAGTGTTGGAGGGAGTGTGGATGGTACACGCTGAGTGTCAGTGGTGGAGGGAGTGTGGATGGTACACACTGAGTGTCAGTGGTGGAGGGAGTGTGGATGGTACACACTGAGTGTCAGTGGTGGAGGGAGTGTGGATGGTACACACTGAGTGTCAGTGGTGGAGGGAGTGTGGATGGTACACACTGAGTGTCAGTGGTGGAGGGGATGTGGATGGTACACACTGAGTGTCAGTGGTGGAGGGAGTGTGGATGGTACACACTGAGTGTCAGTGGTGGAGGGAGTGTGGATGGTACACACTGAGTGTCAGTGGTGGAGGGAGTGTGGATGGTACACACTGAGTGTCAGTGGTAGAGGGAGTGTGGATGGTACACACTGAGTGTCAGTGGTGGAGGGAGTGTGGATGGTACACACTGAGTGTCAGTGGTGGAGAGAGTGTGGATGGTACACACTGAGTGTCAGTGGTGGAGGGAGTGTGGATGGTACACACTGAGTGTCAGTGGTGGAGGGAGTGTGGATGGTACACACTGAGTGTCAGTGGTGGAGGGGATGTGGATGGTGGTTGCTCTTTCCTTCACTTCATGTCAGGGAGTATTTGCTGTGACTGTGAACAACTTCATTATCATTGGATCATGTGATCACAAGGACAGGGGACAAACTCCATCAGAGTCACAGAGATGTACAGTACGGGGTGTAGACCCATAGACCAGTCCAACCCGTCCATGCCGATCAGATATCCCAACCCAATCTAGTCCCACCGGCCAGTACCCGGCCCATATCCCTCCAAATCCTTCCTATTCATATACCCATCCAAATGCCTCTTAAATGTTGTAATTGTACCAGCCTCCACCACATCCTCTGGCAGCTCATTCCATACACGTACCACCCTCTGCGTGAAAAAGTTGCCCCTTAGGTCTCTTTTATATCTTTCCCCTCTCACCCTAAACCCATGCCCTCTAGTTCTGGACTCCCCGACCCCAGGGAAAAGACTTTGTCTATTTATCCTATCCATGCCCCTCATAGTTTTATAAACCTCTATAAGGTCACCCCTCAGCCTCTGATGCTCCAGGGAAACAGCCCCAGCCTGTTCAGCCTCTCCCTGTAGCTCAGATCCTCCAACCCTGGCAACATCCTTGTAAATCTTTTCTGAACCCTTTCAAGTTTCACAACAACTTTCCTAGAGCAGGGAAACCAGGATTGAATCCAGATAATTTCATTCAGCCGTTTCCATAATAATGCCAACAGTTGTGAGGGGGGGGCATGGGGAACTGAAGGCACATTTGTCAGGACTTGATGTCAGACCCCATGGTGTCTCTGTCTTGGGAACATTTGGTGGCAGTGTTGAAGAAGTTTTACTTTCAGTTTAAAAGAGTAAAGGAGCTTTACTTTCTATTTAATACAATAAACGGAGCTTCACGTTTAATTTGGGAGATTAAATGACGTTTTCATTTCAGAGGGAGCTGGCTGGAGCCCCGGCTGCTGTCTGTTAGGTATTTGCTGAGGATTCTGTAGCTGTCAGTGTGTCCCTTGGCACTCTCGCTGCTCGTCCAGAATCAAGCCACTCCCTGCCAGACTGTTGCCATGGTCACCATGAGTAAACGTCTTTAATACCAGGAGGTGTCTGGAGTGTTTTGCAGGGACTGGAGCCCTGGGCTCAGGCTGTGTTTAAGCAGCATCTCAGGCAAACTGTTCCTCATGTCCACATGCTGCTGTTAGACTCTGAGGCTCTCAATGTGATCCAAGCTTTGCCTCGAGAAACACCATGAAGCTTCGGAGAGACGGTGATGGAGCTGAAGCTGCGATCATTTAGCTCCATGCTGCACTGACACCACTGGGTGTTCTTTCCAAGTGACTCCATTCCGGTCCATAGCAGTGATACTAGTCGGTCACAGCGATGCATTCACAGTGCCTACTACTCTCTGGGACTGCAGCAGATTGAAGAAAGCGGCTTAGCCCCACCTTGTAGAGACAGATGACCCAGCACCAAGGGATAAAGGTCTGTTACCACCCCCTCCCCAAAACCCAGTCTGGGCCCATGTGGGGTCTCCCAGTATGTCGGAATTATACTGTCATTCTAACAAATTAAAAAACCCAATCTAAATGATGGCAGGCACTGACGATCTGAAATAAGAGCAGATGATGTTGAGAACTAAGCAGAGTTAACATTAGGAGCACGGTGAGCCCTATTTGAAAGAGGAATTGTTAACTCTGTTAAAAGAGCCATCAGCTTCCAGAAGTCCTTGGTCATTGTGGTTGTCAGGAAGTGCCACATTCCCACGCAATGGGTGGAATTTTCTCCCATTGCTGTACCCTCACTGCTGTCCTGAATCTCTGAACCAGGCGGCTTGGCAATGAGACCATGCTGAATAAAGCTTTTCTTGGTCCCAGGCTGTGTAACAGGATCAGGGCAGAGGGCCAAGTCATTTCAATGTTACTTCTCAGAATGTGTGGATTGCAGATAATCCCAGGGTTTACAGACAGGAAGGTGGGAAACAGTGATGGGGAGTCTGTGGGACATTCCCATGAAGATTATTGATGAGCTATCCCAGGATTCTGGCCCAATAGCTATCACACAGTGGCTACCTGGTGGAGGGAAACCCAGTGGATGTCCAACTGGGTGTGCTCATGTCCCAGGTTCATTCTACTGGTTCCTGGGATCAGGGGCGACCTTACAGAAGGAAGTTTGGCTCTGAATCCATTGGAATGGGAGATGATCTTATTGAAAACTACAACATCCTGAGGGGATTGAATAGGGTAGATTGTGGGAGTACAGTTCCTCCTGTGGCCGAGTCAGAAGGGGAGGGGGGGGGGGGGGGTGGGTACAGACTTAAAACTGTGGGCTCCCCCATTTAAGACAGAGATGAGAATTGTTTCTGTCTGAGGATCAGGACTGTTGGACGGAGATTGGTGGAGGCAGGTCATTGAAGACATTTAAAGCTGAGTTTGAGAGATTCCTGACTGACAGAGGTGTCAGTAGTAACCAGACTGGAGTGGAGTTTGGCCGAGCTTACTGAATGGGGGAGCAAGCTTGAGTGAACTCTCCCTGCTCCAGTTGTGTTTCTGTTGAACAGCACAGTCTTGCAGAGTAAACATGGTGGTGTTATATGAAATGCAGCCATGGGTGTTCCCCAATATCCAGAGCTCAGACTGATGGGAGCACAATGAGAGTGTGACTGAAACATCTGCCCTTTGGGAAACTCCAGCTGCTTCCTTCCTGTAGCGCCAGCTGAGCTTGTTCGTCTCGTTTATTCTGGTGTATTCTGGATTATTGTCCAAGCAGTTTCAAAGCTGCTGTGTGTTAACCTCCCTGTTAGAGTCGCAATGTTTTGACCCCAGTCTTGTTTGTACTGTACAAAGCTATGTTGCTTTCTAGCCAAGTGCATTGTGCAGGTCCTTCCCAAATAGACTCGCTCATCTGCAATGTTTGATAATGTAACTGTGAACTCGCTGGATATAACTCTGTATTATACTTCGGGTGGGAATGGGCAATGTTGGGGTGGGGATGGACGATATTGGGTTGGGGGATGGACAATGTTGGGGTTGGGGATGAACGATGTAGGGTTGGGGGATGGACGATGTTGGGGATGAACGATGTTGGGTTGGGGGATGGACGATGTTGGGAATGGACGATGTTGGGGTGGGGAGGGGAAACTTTTTTTGTTGAAGTGGAGACTAGATTATACAAATAAGCTGTTAACTTAAATTAAAAAAGCTTTGGTGCTCAAGTGTTTGTGAAAACCTTTCATGTGCTCCCAGGATGTGGGACAATACTCTCTGTGGCAGAGTCACTAACCCTCGCCCTGAGACAGAGTTGGAGAAACTCAGCAGGTCTAACAGCATGAAAGAGGGAGTCAAAACATGTGGCAATCGAAAAACACAGCAGGTCAGGCACATCCGAGGAGCACTAGATTTGACGTTTCCGGCATAAACACTTCATCAGGAATGTGGAGGGGGTGGGGGAAACTAGCTGAGAGATAAATAGGAGAGTGGGGGTGAGGCTTGGGGGAAGGTTGCTGGGAAGGTATAGGTAGATGAAGGTGGGGGTGATGGTGATAGGTGGAGAGCAGGGTGGAGTGCATAGGTGGGAAGCAAGATGGAAAGGTGGGACAGTTCAAGAGGGTGGTGCTGAGTTGGAGGGTTAGATCTGGGACAAGGTGGGAGGAGGGGAAATGAGGAAACTAGTGATGTTGGTGCTATGTGGTTGGAGGGTCGCAAGACGGAAGGTGAGGCGTTCTTCCTCCAGGCGTCGGGTGGTTTGGATTTGGCAGTGGAGGAGGCCCAGGACTTGCATTTCCTTGGCAGAGTGGGAGGAGGAGTTGAAGTGGTTGGCCACAGGGCAATGGGGTTGTTTGGTACCTGTGTCCCAGAGATGTTCCCTGAAATGTTCTGCAAGTTGGCATTCTGCCTCTCCAATGTAGAGGAGACCACATTGAGACCAACAGACACAGTAGATCAGGTGTGTGGACGCCCCTCATGATATTATAAACCTCTATAAGGTCACCCCTCAGCCTCCGACACTCCAGGAAAAACAGCCCCAGCCTGTTCAGCCTCTCCCTTTAGCTCAAACCCTCCAAACCTGGCAACATCCTTTTAAGTCTTTTCTGAACCCTTTCAAGTTTCACAATATCCTTCTGTTAGGAAGGAGACCAGAATTGCACGCAATATTCCAACAGTGGCCTAACCAATGTCCTGTACAGCCGCAAAATGACCTCCCAACTCCTGTACTCAATGCTCTGACCAATAAAGGAAAGCATAGCAAACACCTTCTTCACTATCCTATCTACCTGTGACTCCACTTTCAAGGAGCTATGAACCTGCACTCCAAGGTCTCTTTGTTCAGCAACACTCCCCAGGACCTTCCCATTAAGTGTATAAGTCCTGCTCTGAATTGCCTTTCCAAAATGCAGCATCTCGCATGTATCTAAATTAAACTCCATCTGCCACTCCTCAGCCCATTGGCCTATCCGATCAAGATCCTGCTGTAATCTGAGGTAACCTTCTTCACTGTCCATTACACCTCCAATTTTGCTGTCATCTGCAAACCTACTAGCTATAGCTCGTATGTTCACATGCAAATCATTTATATAAATGAGGAAAAGCAGTGGACCCAAGTAGAAAAGGGTGAAGAGAAGGAAATGGGACTGAAGGGAAGGTTAGAGCCCACAGGGAGCGGGAATGGTTGTGGAGAAGAGAATAGAGCTAGAGTTGGTGTTAATGGCAGAATATAGTTCAGCTCTATGGAAGCAAATCTAAGAAAACCAGACTATCTCAAGGCAAGGGGAAGGATATAGTTGCTTCATGGTTTGAAATTGCTGAACTCAATGTTGAGCTTAGAAAGCTGTATAATACCTAGATGGAAAATTTGTGAGTTCTTTTCTCCCCATTCAGGAGATGTGGGCATTGCTGGCTGGGTCAGTGTTCATTGCTCATGCCTAGTTGCCCCTTGAGAAAGTCTCAGTTAACTGTCTCGAACCGCTGCAGTCCATGTGCTGTAAGTGAACCCACAATGCCCTTAAGGAGGGAATTTCAGAATGTTGATGCAGCGACAATGAAGGACCAGTGATATATTTCCAAGTGAGGGGCTTTGAGAGGAACTTGCAGGGGGTGGTGTTCCCACATATCTACTGCCCTAGTCCTTCAAGGTGAGACAGAGAAGGTAAGAGTTAGTGGTGGACCAGATGGGGGTGAGAGAAGGATGAAAATTGGAAACAAGACAGATTATCTTTCCAATTCCAGATGAGAGCGGGAATCGGCAGCGATAAAAGTCAACAATTTACTGGAGAAAGAGTTGTGGCAGGGTGGAAACTGGAACAAGGAAGGTATGATATACCTCACAGACATCACTAGGGCCAAAACAGGTTTCTACGGCTACACTCATTTAGAGGAAGTGAGACAGATTAAAGGAGAAACTGACGAGAGGGCAAGCTCAGCCTGACAGAGGAGTGGGTAGCGGTTGGGAACTGTTCATGTCTCCATTCAGGGAAGTAGTGGAGAATCCTAGAATGGCCTCAAGATGGATAGAAGAGGTGTGGCAGGATGAGATTATCTTGATCAAGAAGACACGGTGGTCAGGGCAGCTAAGTGGAAACGCCATGAGTTGTCAGAACCACGAATGTTGAAGGGACGACACTGGATGAGGGGAGAAATGAGTCAAGGAAATAGGTTCAGAGAAATACAAGTGGCTGATGTGATGCTGACAGATCACAATGAAAGAGATCAAGGGCATGTAAGAGGCCAGAGGGAGGGGGGAGGTTGGAGATGGGTGAAAGGGTCTGTGTGGCAGGAAGAGGACTCCTGTTCAAAAAAGTGGGCACAGAGATGAAAGTGACAGAATTATAAGACGTTGAGGGTTCACATGCATGATTCTCTGTCGGTGGCCAGGCAAATTGAAATAGTTATTAAGAAGGCATATTCGATCCTTGGGTTTATAAAGAGACAGAGTATAAAAGCAAGGGTATTATGCTACACCACTACAAATCATTGGCCAGATCACATTTGGAGAATTATGTTTAGTTCCATTCACCTAAGTTAAGGAGGGATATTAAGGAGAGTTCAAAGTAAATTACTGAAATGATACTAGAAATGAAGGATTTTAGACACAAGGAAAGATTAGGAGATTGAGCTTAGAAAGCATTTCTCCTGATGAAGGAGCAGCGCTCCAAAAGGTTGTGATTTCAAATAAACCTGTTGGATTGTAACCTGGTGTCATCTGACTTCTGACCTTATCTACCCCAGTCTAATAGCAGCACCTCCACATCAGGGAAAAGGTGGAAAGTGGAGTTGATGATGATCAGATCAACCATTGAATGGCACAGCAGACTTGGGTTGAATGGCCTACTTCTGCTCCTAGGTCTAAGGCCTTAAGGAGTCCTTTGCTGAACACAGATTATTCATCAGGAAGTCAAGGCCAGAGGATATAGTGAATGTGTGATGAGAGTTGTGACTGGGAGGAGAATGGGCTCAGGGGGGTGGGATGGGAGGAAGGATCAGGAGAAGCACTGATACCCATGGATTTGCATTCCTCAACATCTGGAAAGGGGAGAGAAAGTTTCGTGTTGAGGCTTTAGAGGAGATACAGAATAAGAAGACCTGGGAATTGGGTCAGTTTTGAGATATAGTGAGGCAGTGATGTTGGTCAGGGTGAGAGTTTACATCTGGCATTCAGTGTGGTTCTCAGGATGAGGGGAAGCAGCTGTCTGAGGAACTTGCAGCAACTTGTAAATCTGGATGGATTTGAAACATGAGGGATGGAATTTCAGTTGGAATCCACTTGGGATAAGTCAGTATCAGACACAGTCACTGAAGGAGAAGGCAAGCGAGATTAGAGATTACAGGTGTCACACAACAGGAAGTATAGGAATTGGTAAATGGCTGGAGTGATGTCCAGCCCAGGTATATCAGTCAACTGTCCCAAGATCAAAACTGAGGAATCTCCACTTCATTTTCTGCTGTAACTGACAAAAAGATGGAACAAAACCTTCTCAATGGACAGCAATTAACCTGACAAGTCAACACCTTTGAAAAAGGTAGGTCCTGTCTGGCCAAGGAATGATAATTTGATCAGTTGTCTACCTGTTTAACTGCAGTTATAACTGATCAAATTACTCCTCTTCTAACCCTTTATAGGTTCAAACTCTTAACCAAGTGACCTTTCCATGATACTGGTGACATGCTGCCAAACAAGCCTAGATTCTGAGTGATTTAACACGAGAAGTTTCCTGGCGACTGACAACTCACCAATGTTTATAGATGTGGATGATGCAGATACATATGGTGACCACTTTCCCCCTTATACTCAGAATCAAGGACAGCAGTCCCTAATGTATTACCTCAGGGGGTTCTGAATTGAATTGTCCTTGCTGCCCTCCACCTAGTCTTGACTAGCTCTTCCTGAAGTCCACCACAATTTAATCTGGGATCTTGAGCAAATTTTATCACAACTTCCTCAAATGGAAATCATTCATAAGTGCATGAACAATGTTATCTCAACACAGATAACTGGGGAGCATTATTCAGTTTTTCACTCCATACATTAACTCCCCACACTGCACTTTATACACTCTAAACATCACCCTAGTTAGCTTGGCCTTAACTTAAGAACCAGGAGCAGACCATCTGGGCCTTTCGAGCCCATTCTGCCATTCAATAAGATCATGGCTCATCTTTTCATAGGCTGAACCCCAATTACCCAGCATCTCACAATAACCCTTAATTCCTTTACTGTTCAAAACAATTACCTATCCCAGCTCTAGAAACATTTACTGAGGAAACTTCAACTACTTTATTGGAATGAATTTCACTTGCCGAAGAAGGGAGGTGATTGGCTTAGTGGTACCATCATTAGACTAAGATGAAAAGAACCAGGTAGTGTTCTGGGGAATCGGGGTTCAGATTCCTGCCACGGTAGGTAGGGGAATTCAGTTTTACACAGAATCTGGAATTAAGAGTCTGATGATGCTGATTGTCATAAAAACCCCATCTTGTTCACTAACGTCCTTCAGGGAAGTCTGGCCTGCACGTGACTTCAGACCCCCGGTAAAGGTTGAAACGTCACTGCTCTCTGGGCAATCAGAGATGGGCAGTAATAGCCAGCAATGCCTGCATCCTGGGAATGATTTTTAAAAAATGCCTTTGCCCCAAATGGTACTTTAACGATCACCTTTAAAATTATAGATAAACCACATCCATTGCATTTCTATTTTTACCCTCTTGACAAATTCAATCGTTGGTTTAGCATGAGCTGCCATTTCAGATATCCCTGCTGACTGGCCCTGATTAATTCAAGTTTATCCCAGTGTTTAGGAACCATCCCATATAACCAGTCTATAATTTCCACGCCCATTCCTGCTTTTTCCAGTGTTGGCCTGCAGTTCACAGAAATCATCTTACCACAGACATTTTGAAAATTACAGCTGGGAACGTCTGCTACTTGTTAAATTATTATTGGACCCCCAGACATAAATGATCAGATTCTTGTACCTTGTCTCCTTGAGGTGGTATTGATCTAACTTCCAATTCTCTTCAGTTAACCAGATACAGCTTTTCGTCTGAACGTTTATGAGTTCAAATACCATTCCAAAGATTTGAGCACAAGAATCTAGTGTGATGCTCCAGTGTAGTTTTAAGGGAGTGCTGCACTGTTGAACATTCCAACCTTTGGATGTGTCAATGTGTCTGGTCTACTTTCACAAGTGAATAGAAGTGATCCCATAAAACAATTTCAAAGTTAAACAATAAAGTTATCCCTGCCATTGTAGTCAATAATTGGCCCTCAGTATCACACTGGGAGCTTGCTTTGAGTAAACTGGTTGTCTCAGTTTCTTCATTACAATGGTAACTATGGTTACCTTAATTGGCTAGATGACTGGTTTAAAGTACAGTGATGCTAACAGCATGGGTTCAATTCCTGCACCAACTGAGGTTAGCATGAAGGACTCTCCTTCTCAACCTTTCCCCTCATCTCAGGCATGGTAACCCTCAGGTTAAATCACCACCAGCGTCGTTCTCTAATTATCCAGTAGGAACTTAATCTTACACTTCAAAATGTTTCATTTGCTGTCAGGTGTTTTGCAACACCCCAAAGCTCCTTTCTCCATTATTCTATAGCAACCAGTTCTTTGAAAACTAGTATAAAGTACGGTTCTAATGCCCTGTTGTTCCGTTATTCTGCACTACTTCCCTATACCGTTAGTAGCACAATTACATGTTGATGATGATTCCACCAGGACCACTCAGCTCCAGGCTGTAAGCCCTGGAATGATGTAGAGTTGAGATGGTCTTGCAGTCAGTGCCTCATATAAACTCTCCCAATCCAATTCCCAAACCTGACTGCATTTGTCATTCTATTTGGAATTGTGGGCAGAGGGAAATCTCTCGTACCCTGCCCAGGCATGGCTAGTCAGAGGAGGGAAATTCTAATTTAAATCCTTCTTTGGGTCAAAAAGACTGTGTATGCTCACCGTTTGGAGGAACACACATTCCAAAGAAGTGGATAGCACTGAGGAACACGTTGGTAAGGCTCTCCAGTTAATTTAGCAGTTTGAGAAGGGGCAATAGCAGAATGGAAACCTGGGTCCTTCTCGCTGGTTTGCGGTGACACACATTGCAGCATTAGCCATCTCAGACAAGAGCATGAGGGTTCTTCTGCACAAACGTCGCTCCCTCTTTGATATATGCAGCATGCACTTTGCTCAGCAAGTCAACTGACAGGTCAGATGTAACAGGGCACATGATGAAGTGGTGCCAAGTACTTCTGGAAGCCTTCAGTCATAATCCTGCACACAGGGAAATGGTATGGAGTTTGTCAGAGCAGATCTGTCCTGAAGTAATACATTTCTTTCATACCCAGAAAAATACAATCCATTATAGACCAAAGGGGCAATCTGGGTGTGGACCTGGAGGTTATTGGTACGGTGTTAAATGAGTATTTCATACATGTCATCACTAAGGAGGAGGAGGAACGTGTAGATACAAAGTTCAGGAAGAGGGATTGTCAAGCTCTTGGAACAGTTTGACAGCAGTAGTGAGGAGGTATTTGTGGTTGTCATAGGGTGAAAAGTGAACAAATTCCCAGAGTCAGGATGAGTTGCATCCCAGTCTGCTGTGGAAAATGAGGAAGGAAATTATAGGAGCCCTGACCCAAATGTTTAATTCCTCTCTGGCCACAGGGAAGATGTCAAAGGACTGGGAGTTACGCAGTTCCACTTTTCAAGAACAACAGAAGAAATAAACCAGGGAACTGTAGACCATTGAGTCTCACATCAGTGAGTGAAACTACAAGGGAAAATTCTGAGGGAGAGAATTAATCTCCACCTGAAGACACGAGGTTTGATCAGGGATCATCAGTACGGCTTTATCAGACAGAGATCATGCTGAACAAATACAAGTGAATTTTTCAAGGTCAGCAAGTGTGGAGATGAGGGTAGCATGGTTGATGCCACTATATAGATCCTGGACATGCACTATCTTCATTAGTGTAGGTGGCATTAGTGCAGTTTTGGTGATAATCGTGCAGCTGTACATAATGTATTTTTAACCCTCTGAGAATCACGCTGATGCTTCATTCCTTTAAAGCAAAATATAAATACGAGCTATAGCTGTCTTTCATAGGAGTTTGGCTGCATGAGAGATGAGGAAAAGAATCAGAGAAAAGAGTTTCAGATGATCATTGTTAACAGTCAACTTGTTGAGATGGCATTGGAAATTAGCAAAATATGAGAAGTCATGAGTAATGTGATGTTTCTATAGCTTAGTCCCATTCAGCAATCAAACACCAACAGCTCATAACGTGGTATCATGAAACAGCAGCTGTGTTTAGAACAGAGAGTTACAATGTAAAGTTACAGCATTTAAGACAGTGTCAGAGAGTGCCTTTGGAGGGCCCTAAATACAGTCCTTCACTAAAGGGGCCAAGGCATTCTGACAAGTGCAATACATTGCTTACAGGCAGCAGTTTTACCACTAGGATTACAGCAAGAAATTCCTAAAACATTTCACAGACTAGAATTATTCTCAAAGCCATTGTTACGCAGGTATATGTGGCAAGCTGTTTACACACAGACCCTCCCAAAACAACAATGAAACAAAGGAAAAATAATACTGATTGTAACAGAGGAATAAAGGTTGACAATGATGCCGGAATTCTTGTTCTCTTCCTTTAAATACAAAGTGCTCCCTCAGCACTGACCCTCCGACAGTGCGGCGCTCCCTCAGCACTGACCCTCCGACAGTGCGGCGCTCCCTCAGCACTGACCCTCCGACAGTGCGGCGCTCCCTCAGCACTGACCCTCCGACAGTGCGGCGCTCCCTCAGCACTGACCCTCCGACAGTGCGGCGCTCCCTCAGCACTGACCCTCCGACAGTGCCCACTCCCTCAGCACTGACCCTCTGACAGTGCGGCGCTCCCTCAGCATTGACCCTCTGACAGTGCCCACTCCCTCAGCGCTGACCCTCTGACAGTGCGGCGCCCCCTCAGCAACGACCCTCCGACAGTGCGGCGCTCCCTCAGCGCTGACCCTCCGACAGTGCGGCGCTCCCTCAGCGCTGACCCTCCGACAGTGCGGCGCTCCCTCAGCGCTGACCCTCCGACAGTGCGGCGCTCCCTCAGCGCTGACCTTCCGACAGTGCGGCGCTCCCTCAGCGCTGACCCTCCGACAGTGCGGCGCTCCCTCAGCGCTGACCCTCCGACAGTGCGGCGCTCCCTCAGCGCTGACCCTCCGACAGTGCGGCGCTCCCTCAGCGCTGACCCTCCGACAGTGCGGCGCTCCCTCAGCGCTGACCCTCTGACAGTGCGGCGCTCCCTCAGCGCTGACCCTCCGACAGTGCGGCGCTCCCTCAGCGCTGACCCTCCGACAGTGCGGCGCTCCCTCAGCGCTGACCCTCCGACAGTGCCCACTCCCTCAGCGCTGACCCTCCGACAGTGCCCACTCCCTCAGCGCTGACCCTCCGACAGTGCGGCGCTCCCTCAGCACTGACCCTCCGACAGTGCGGCGCTCCCTCAGCACTGACCCTCCGACAGTGCGGCGCTCCCTCAGCACTGACCCTCCGACAGTGCGGCGCTCCCTCAGCACTGACCCTCCGACAGTGCCCGCTCCCTCAGCACTGACCCTCCGACAGTGCCCGCTCCCTCAGCACTGACCCTCCGACAGTGCGGCGCTCCCTCAGCACTGACCCTCCGACAGTGCGGCGCTCCCTCAGCACTGACCCTCCGACAGTGCCCGCTCCCTCAGCACTGACCCTCCGACAGTGCCCGCTCCCTCAGCACTGACCCTCCGACAGTGCCCACTCCCTCAGCACTGACCCTCCGACAGTGCGGCGCTCCCTCAGCACTGACCCTCCGACAGTGCCCGCTCCCTCAGCACTGACCCTCCGACAGTGCGGCACTCCCTCAGCACTGACCCTCCGACAGTGCCCACTCCCTCAGCACTGACCCTCCGACAGTGCGGCGCTCCCTCAGCACTGACCCTCCGACAGTGCCCGCTCCCTCAGCACTGACCCTCCGACAGTGCCCGCTCCCTCAGCACTGACCCTCCGACAGTGCGACACTCCCTCAGCACTGACCCTCCGACAGTGCCCACTCCCTCAGCACTGACCCTCTGACAGTGCGGCGCTCCCTCAGCACTGACCCTCCGACAGTGCGGCACCAACATTTAAATAGTAATACTGAATGGGATAGAGATTTGGATGAATCTTCATAATCTGGGAAGTTAAAGCTTCTGCGCTGCCAGACCTGCAATGTGTCTGGAGAGCACTTTGCATAATACTCATGTGAAAACTGTGGGAATCATCTGAAATAAAGAACAATACATTAACATGTAACATATCAACAGGTGGGAGATGCTCCCTATAGTACCCCAGCGCTAGAGTGGAGTGATGATGTATGGAACAAGGTACAAATCAAACCAGAATGAATCCCATACTCAAAATAACTTTGGGAGGAGAAAGAGTAAGCCTTCAGCCTTCACCTCCCTCCAAACTTCTCCCACCACCTCGAAAGGAACTTGTGGGTTCAAGTTCCAGTGGCCATGTAATGAATCTGACAGATGCCAGGAAGTTCTGAAGGTTTACATGAGAGATTACATGATTAAGTGTTGACAGGGCATTAGCACAGAGAATAATAATCAAGTCATACTGTCCTGACTGAATGTCTATACACATGGGTTTAGCTGACTACACAATATAGTACCAGAATGATCAGGAATGTTTGATTCTCTGCTCCCCTCCCAGGAAGTCAATGACAATCACAGTATCTCAACCATGGCCAGGATTCAACCCTTGGAACTTCCATACAGCCGGCAAGAGCAACAGAGATCGGGAGGTCCCAACATATGCTGTTGTCTCTTGAATAGTGAACAGGAAACTGGGATGAAACCAACATGCACCTCATATTCTCAAAATGGAATGGAGCCCAGGCTGTGTGTGGGCTCAGCCACTCCTGCAAACCTTTTTTTTCTCCTCCTTTCTCTTGAGTTCTCTTTTGTTTTCCTTTTTCTTTCCTTTGGAGCCTTTCGTGGTGGGTTAACTGGTGAAATCGTGTCAGCTGGAGTGGGCCCCTGTACGGAATGGTAGCTCCTCCCGACAGTGGGGGACATGGCTTCTCACAGCGACTGGAGGCAGCCAAAGTTTAAGATGGTGGCACTAGAAGGTGACATCTCGCAGGAGGTCAGCCAGAGCAGGACTCTTGGCGAGATGGGGGTGCAGAGGCCTGGTCTGACAGAGGAGCCAGGGACGCCTAGTTGCAGTAGGTGGAGAGTTCTGGAGTTGGTGAGGTGGTTGCTGCTGCAGCAGCATGGTATGCCCAGAGCTGGGATTCTCAGCGTCGAGACATAGGTAGTACTGGGGTCTCCTGGCTGTGGGGCGAGTGTAGGTCAGCAAAGTGGGCCACATTCTCCGGCAACTAAAACTAAACAAACAAATAAGTTTGTACCTGTGTTTTTGTTCTTGCCACTGTTTACCTATTATTTACTTATTTATGCTCCTTAACTCTGATCTGCCTCGGTACACATGACAATCAATTCAATTCAACTGTTCTAAGAAGTCAAAGCTAGAAACCACGCGTGGTATTGTCTGTTTTACAGGATTGGACAAGGTCAGAAGTTTTACAAAGAACTGCAGATGCTGGAAATCTGATAAAAACAGAACACTGGAGAAACTCAGCAGGTCTGGTGGCATCTGTGCAGAGAGAAAAACAGTGAATGTTTTGAATCTGACTCTTCTTCAAAACTACAGGAGCTTTATGTTGTTGCTGGGTTAAGAGACCTAGTTCCATGTTACAATATTCTATACATCTCACCAATGGGGAGTGCTCAGCACTAACAAGGGTGACTAATGCAGGGAAGTGTTCCAGTTACAACGGTTAATGTTCTGCATCCCACTGAAAGCTCAGAACTCTCCTCAAGGAAATCAAATGGATGAGTAGTCTCTGTGACTAAAGAATGGAGAGAGTATGCTAGAGGTCTGGATGGGCTGAATCATACATCCCTCTGGCGTGGAAGCAGACCATTCGGCCCATCGAGTCAATACCGAAGCTGCAAACAGTATCCACCTAGACACACCCCCCTACCATATTCCTGCAACCCTGTATTTCTGATGACTAATTCACCTAGCCTGCATATGTTTGGACCACGGGAAGAAACCAGAGCATCTGCAGGAAAGCCACACAGATAGTTTCCCAAGGCTAGCGCTGCAAGGCAGCAGCTCTAACCACTGAGTGACTATGCCGAATGACCTCTTCCTGTCAGGTGCTCCTGTTAAAGCTCTCATGGAATGTAAAATGATGGCTGATCTTTATGTTGAAAATCAGACAGTTTGCAGAATAGCTGAATCAGTAGGGGGAATCTGTCAAATGGTCTGACTAAATCTTCCCTCCGGTTAATGCTAGGTGTTTTCCTGGAGAATGCCTTTGCTCAAATTGAGAAACGCTAGGACTGGAGAATGCAGCAGCTCCTGTTCAGTTCCAAACTATTCAGATGCTGAGAACAGCAATAGGGAAAGGCCATGATGCAGCACTACAGTGAGCCTGAAGATACTACTAAAAGCAAAAACAGGCAGATCAGGCTGAATTTGGGCTCAGGAAGTGTGCAGATGGGAAATAAGGAAAGAACGGAGAACAGCTAGTAATTCCTTGCTGGATTATAATCATCCAAAATTCCAAATCTTTCAGATCAGCAGCGATCTTCGAGCTAGGAAACTATCCCAACATTCAATGGGATCATGGCTGACCTTTATGGTGTAATGAAATCCTCTAGTTATATACATTAACTTTAAATAAGCAAGCCAGCATTGGATGACAGGCAACATTTATGCAATAGGCAGTTCAGTGACAGTATCCACATCTGCCTAGCAATGGTGGAAAGGCTTATTGCAAACCTTGAAATAAGCCCCACATTGACTTCGATTCTGAATTTAATGTGGCCACCTAGCAGCCTTAGGGAATGTCTGTTCCACTAATGTTACAAGTCACGGATTAAAACAAAACTGACATAACTAGAAGGCAACTGCATAAACTTTAATTAAGTTTGTTTAAATTTGTTGATCTTAGATTTTAAATTATGGGGATTGATCCCTAGCCTCAATTGTTTGCTTTGGTGTGGGGTCTTAGGGGTGGGAAGAGTACCAGATTACCCCTACCCTTTACATGAAGGGGAGTAGATTTAAATGGAGATTCCAGAGACTCTAATGGGCTACAGCCAACAGTTCTCCACATCAAATCCTGTGTATGATTACCAAAATACTTCTTGCTACAATCAAATCTAAGTGCTGTTGGCTTGTTCTTGCTCAAATATGGCCAAGGCCAGCTGGGAGCGTGATGCCAGCCCTTCCAGGTTGCTGAGCACACAGCGGTGGTAGACCTCCTCACTCAGCCGGGGGTTACACGTGCGGTGGGTGTACTTCTGCACCAGGCCTGGTTCCACGGGCCGGAAGACGTGCAGGCTCGAATACTTGATGAACACATCGTACACCTCCATACTCTCGAGCATTTCGTCATTGTCCAGGATGTCGGCAGCCATCTTGGTCCGAGCTGCCATGTAGTCAGAGTTGAAGAAGCAGGACTCACTAAAGACCCGGCGGTCAAAATGGCCATCCTTCAGGAACTCGGCAGAGGAGGGGGTCTGCTGCTCCCGGTAGACGACAGCAGGATTATACTCTTGGAAGTGGATGGGAAAGAAGACCTGCCAGTTGTTTATGGTGTTCATGCGGCAGCGGTTAAGAAACTCACCGTTGATCTCAGTCCAGACGCTGGCGATGAAGAACAAAGTGTCCACGGGGTGCTTCTTGGAGATAATGTCCATGATCTTCACCTGGGAAGGAACATCCGTCTTGACACTAATCCATGGGATTTTCACATCAGAGTAACGCTTTTCAATCTCAGCTATGGCGGACTTCACCCCCGCAAACACATCATTCTGACTGACGCGCTGGGCATCAAAGGGGTCATAGATGAAGAGGAAGGTCAGTAACATGTTGTCATGCATGTCCAGGGCATTCATGGAGTAGGCATCCAGGAAATTGCCCACATAGCCTTCCTCATGCACGGTGAGGGGTAGGATGACTTGAACCCGGGTGGCCTCGGTCACATATGGCATGGGGATGATCTCCACATTGCTGAGAGGCCTCAGTAGACTGACCCGCTTGGCAATGGTCCGGCTGTAACCTTTCTGGGTGTGGGCTTCCAGCATTAGGTCCAGTGTGTATTCCATTCCCCGAGTTGGGTCAAAACGCCGGTAGCCATTGAGAAGCTGCCTCTTGCGAAAACGTAGCAGGGGCTGGTACTTCTCGTTGAGCTGCTGAACTGCAGTCTCAATGATGTCGCTTATGTCTGCCTTATTGATGCCGCGGAGCTCACACTTCGGAGTGCCTTCGACACACGAGTAAATCTGCTCCTCTGTGAAATAGTCCCAGTTGATAACCTCAAAGCGAGTTTTAGGTTTAAAAGGTGGGTTGATGCCGATTGGCCAGGAGGCTCCAGCCTCACCCTCTGGTGTCAATTTACTGAGGTTCTTTATTTCCACCTGCAAAACATAAAGATTAGGACAGGACACCGAGAGACAGACACAGAGACAGAGACAGGGAACGAGACAGACAGACAAACAGTGAGACAGAGTGAGAGATTAATATAGGATAAAGAGAGAAGGTGTGTGTGAGAGAGAGAGACAGACAGACAGACAGACAGAGAGATTAGCATAGGGCGCAGAAAATAAGAGTGAGATTAGCATAGAGTATACAGATGTCTATCAGTCCAACCCGTCTATGCTGCCCAGATATCCCAACCTAATCCAGTCCCACCTGCCAGCACCCGGCCCATATCCCTCCAAAACCTTCCTATTCATATACCCATCCAGATGCCTTTTAAATGCTGCAATTGTACCAGCCTCCACCACTTCCTCTGGCAGCTCGTTCCATACACGCACCACCCTCTGCATGAAAACGGTGCCCCTTTGGTGCCTTTTAAATCTTTCCCCTCTCACCCTAAACCTATGCCCGCCAGTTCTGGACTCCCCGACCCAAGGGTAAAGACTTAATCTATTCACACTATCTATGCCCCTCATGATTTTATGAATCTCAATAAGGTCACCCCTCAGCCTCTGACGCTCCATGGAAATCAGCCCCAGCCTGTTCAGCCTCTGCCTATACCTCAAACCCTCCAACCCTGGCAACATCCTTGTAAATCTTTTCTGAACCCTTTCAGGTTTCACACATCCTTCCAATAAGATGGAGATCAGAATTGCACACAATATTTGAAAAATGGCCTAACCAATGTCCTGTACAGCCACAAAATAATCTCCCAACTCCTGTACTCAATGAGAAAGACTGGCAAAGAGTAGGAGAGCAAGAGGGAGAGATTGATTAGCATTGACGGCACAGAAAGAGGTCAGCACATTGCAGACAGAGAGAATAGATAGAAATTGGAGAGTGCACTTGCGAGAGACAGCACAAGAGAGAAAGCGCAAAAAGCTCTCAGGATCAAGGGAATGCTGGGAATGGTATCAAAAAGGACTGTATAAAACAAGACGACAGAAGAGCCATTTGGATACAGAACTGGCTCAAAGGGAGAAGACAGAGGGTGGTGGTGGAGGGTTGTTCTTCAGACTGGAGGCCTGTGACCAGTGGAGTGCCACAAGGATCGGTGCTGGGTCCTTTACTTTTCGTCATTTATATGCATGATTTGGATGGGAGCATAAGAGGTATAGCTGGTAAGTTTACTGATGACACCAAAATTGGAGGTGTAGTGGACAGCGAAGAAGGTTACCTCAGATTATAACAGGATCTTGATCAGATGGGCCAATGGGCTGAGAAGTTGCAGATGGAGTTTAACTTAGAAAAATGCGAGGTGCTGCATTTTGGGAAAGCAAATCTTAGCAGGACTTAGACACTTAATGGTAAGGTCCTAGGGAGTGTTGCTGAACAAAGAGACCTTGGAGTGCAGGTTCATAGCTCCTTGAAAGTGAGTCGGAGGTAGATAGGATAGTGAAGAAGGCGTTTGGTATGCTTTCCTTTATTAGTCAAAGTACTGAGTACAGGAGTTGGGAGGTCATGTTGCGGCTGTACAGGACATTGGTTAGGCCACTGTTGGAATATTGTGTCACCTTCCTATTGGAAAGATGTTTTGAAACTTGAAAGAGTTCAGAAAAGATTTACAAGGATGTTGCCAGGATTAGAGGATTTGAGCTACAGGGAGAGGCTGAACAGGCTGGGGCTGTTTTCCCTGGAGCGTCGGAGGCTGAGGGGTGACCTTATAGAGGTTTACAAAATTATGAGGGGCATGGATAGGATAAATAGACAAAGCCTTTTCCCTGGGTTCGGGGAGTCCAGAATTAGAGGGCATAGGTTTAGGGTGAGAGGGAAAAGATATAAAAGAGACCTAAGGGGCAACGTTTTCACACAGTGGGTGGTACGGGTATGGAACAAGCTGCCAGAGGAAGTGGTGGAGGCTGGTACAATTGCAACATTTAAGAGGCATTTGGATGAGTATATGAATAGGAAGGGTTTGGAGGGATATGGGCCGGGTGCTGGCAGGTGGGACTGGATTGGGTTGGGATATCTGGTTGGCATGGACGGGTCGGACCGAAGGGTCTGTTTCCATGCTGTACATCTCTATGATTCGAACAGCCAAATCAGGAAGTAGTGATGCAATCTTAGGAAATTGTTATTGTATGTTTCTTCCCTGGAAGGCACACAAGCTGATTAAAAGCTCTAAAGGTCAACACTTTTGTTCACCTTGTATATGCACTCATTTCTCTTGGAGAACACCACAAAGAAATAGAAGGCTCTAGAATGGTGTAGACAAGTTAGAGTGTTTCCATTCACAGCTGAATCCATTCAGTGTATCCATTCTATTCAGTATCCAGAGCGCACAGATTTAAGGTCATTGGTGGAAAATTGCAAGGTGGGGAAAATCAATTCCTTTGATTGCAGCAAGTTGTGGGGCTCTCAAACACTCTTCCTAAAAGGGCAGTGGAAAAAGATTCAATAGGAACTTTCAAAAGGCAATGGGCTAAATACTTGAAAAGGAGAAATTTGCAGAGAAGAATGAGACTAATTGTTAAATCTTTCAGAACAGCATGATGAGTGAGGGAATGGTGGTTTTTGCAGAACTGTAGCCCAGGAAATAAAGACACAAGAGAAGATAAAGAGTAACAGTGGATTTTGTGGTAAAGCAGATGGAATCTATGGACTTTAATTCTTAAAACACCAATAAACAGTCCTGAAATTCTGTGCAGTAAAAACAGAATCAGTTTATTTGTCACATACATGAGTCAATGGCTCCCTGATAACGAAGCTTTGGCCTAACATTAAGGAGGAATGTGCAGGCCAAGGAGGGGACCCAAAGAAGGTTCACAAGTATGTTCCCGGAGATGAACGCCTGTCACATGAGGAGCAGTTGAGGATTCTGGGTCTCTACTCAATGGAGTAGAAAAATTGAGGTGGGGGGGGGGGGACGCTCTGATTAAACATAGAGAATACTAAGAGGCCTGGACAGATTGGTTGTGGAGAATATATCTTCACTTGTAAGAGAGACTAGGACCTGAGGGCACAGTCTCAGTGTGAAGGGATCGAGATGTGGAGGAATTTCTTCAGTCAGTGGTGAATCCATGTGCTGCAGGAGAATGTAGAGGCCAAGTCTGTGAGTACATTTAAGACAGAGATAGACAGGTTATGGGGAGAAGGCAGGACAATGGGGTTGAGAGACTTATCAGTCATGACTGAATGTCAGAGCAGATCCGATGGGCTAAATAGCCTAATTCTGCCTCTATATCTTATGGTCTTATTACGTTCAGCTCCTTCCAGCCCAACATTACCTGCAGCTCTTCGATTTCCTTGTATGTCTTCTCCAGTTCAATTTCACTGAAGCGGCGATGGAGGCGGTACATTAGTGTGGGGTCTGGTACCAGATGAACAGTGAAAGCCTTTTTGAACTCTGTGCTGTCTTCTTTATCTGGATCTGTGTTCTTGCCTAGTTGAAAGGAGCGGTAGCGTACATCCTGAAATAATAAATGCATCAGGAGACAGTTTCAGGGTAAGGGAATAGCATCAGCCAACAATCCTACACCTGGAGTAAAGTTACGTCAACTCTACAACATCACAACACCGAATGCAGCAGTGTGACTCTTTTCCAAATCTCAGTAACAGCTGTTCTCAATGTTTTCCAATTAGACAACCACCACAGTGACAACTGGAGCCAAATTAGACGCAGCTTTACACCATGACCACATAGATTCCGACTTTCCATATCACAAGACATAGGCATGGCCTGACCAGACAGGATCGACATCTACAAGATGCACTGCGGTAACTCATCAAGGCTTCTTTGACAGCACCTGCAAATTCTACCATCTATAAAGGAGAAGGGCTGCAGATCCATGGAAACACCGCCATCAGCAAGTTCCACTCCGAGCCACTCACCATTAAGACTTAGGTGTTGCTGGGTCAAACTCCTGGAACTCTCTTCCTATTTTTACACCACATTTTCCAACATCCGCAAGTCTGCGACAGGTCAAGAAGGGAGCTTACCACCATGTTTGAGGGAATTAGGATTGGAAGTGCTGGTCTAGCCAGTGACATATATGCCAGGAAACAATTAACTTCCATTGTTGGTCAGGATGAACAAGATCAGAGATCAGGTTAATTTAGACTTCATATTGTGAAATGTGACAGGATTAATGATTCCAGATTAAGACACCATTAGATAACAGTAGCCACAATGAGATTACATTTTTCATCCAGTGTCAAAGGGAGAAAATTGGGTCTAAGCCTAGTGATTTAAACCTAAATAAGAGCAACTGTGTGGGCATGAAAACTGAGCTAGCTGACATATCAGGAGAGGAATGGATCAACAGACACAGTGGTCAACATTTAAAGAAATGTCAGAGTACTCAGGATAAGCATATCCCTACGAGAAAGAAAACATTCTAAGGGGGAAGGAGGGAATCTACTATCTATGGCTAACTAAAGTTAAGGAGAGCTTAAACTTCAGGATAAAGGACATAACTGCAGAAAAATAAGTGGCAGGTCAGATGTTTAGTCAAATTATTAAAGAATGTCAGAGAATGGTTAGAAGGTTAATACAAAGGGATAAATTAGAGTTTGAGAGGAAGCTAGAGTCATAGAAATGTATAGCATGGAAAGACCCTTCATTCCAACTTGTCCATGCTGACCAAATATCCTAAATTAATCTAGTCCCATTTGCCAGCATTCAGTCCATTTCCCTCTTAACTTTTCCTACTCCACCAAACTGGTAAATAGCTTCACTATTGGGGATTCATAACTCCTGTTGATATGTTCTGAATCATTTGTGGAATCTATTATGTTCATTCAGAACATTTATATAAATGATTTTGATGTAAACGAAGGAGGTATGGTTAGTAAGTTTGCAAAATTGGTGGCGTAGTGGACAGCAAAGAAGGTTACCTCAGATTACAGTGGGATCTTGATCAGATAGGCAGAGGAGTGGCAGATGGAGTTTAATTTCGATAAGTGCAAGATGCTGCATTTTGCAAAGGGAAATCAGGACTTACGACACTTAATGGTAAGATCCTAGGGAGTGTTGCTGAACATAGGTTCTAGTTCCTTAAAAATGGAATCTCAGGTTGACAGGATAGTGAAGGCATCATTTGGTATGCTTGCCTTTATTGGTCAGTGCTTTGATTATAGGAGTTGGGAAGTCATGCTGTGGCTGTACAGGACATTGGTTAGACACTTTTTGAATACCTCATTCAACTCTATTATCACCACTATAGGAAAGATATTGTAAAATTTGAAAGGGTTCAGAAAAGATTCACAAGCATATTGCTAGGGTTGGCGGGTTTGGGTTATAGGGAGAGGCCAAATAGATTAGATTAGATTCCCTACAGTGTGGAAACAGGCCCTTCGGCCCAACCAGTCCACACCGACCCTCCGAAGAGTCACCCACCACCCTTCAACTAATGCACCTATTACTATGGACAATGTAGCATGGCCAATCCACCTGACCCTGCACATCTTTGGACTGTGGGAGGAAACCGGAGCACCTGGAGGAAACCCACGAAGACACGGGGAGAACGTGCAAACTCCACACAGTCAGTTGCCTGAGGCGGGAATTGAACCCGGGTCTCTGGTGCTGCGAGGCAGCAGTGCTAACCACTGTGCCACCGTGCCACCCAAATAGGGGGTATTTTCTCTGGAGCATCAAAAATTGAGGGCTGACCTTATAGAGGCTTATAAAATCATAAGGGGTATGGAGAAAGTGAATAGCCAAGATCTATTCCCCAGAGTGGGAGAGTCCAAAACTAGAGGGCATAAGTTTAACGTTAGAGGGGAAAGATTTAGAAGGGACCTGAGGGGCAATTTTTTCACACAGAGGGTGGTGCGAGTATGGAATGAGCTGCCAGAGGAAGTGGTGGAGGCTGGTACAATTACAACATTTAAAAGGCATCTGGATGGGCTTATGAATAAGAAGGGTTTAGGAGGGAAGTGGGCCAAATCCTGGCAAATGAAACTAGATTAATTTAGGATACCTGGTCAGCATGGACAAGTTGGACCAAAGGGTGTGTTTCCATGCTGTACATCTATGATTCTATGTTCTGTCCATCTGCCTCTTCATCCAAACAGGTTCTGTAAAGATCATGAGCATCTCTCCCCCATCACTGTATTCCAAAGTTTGATGACAAGATTGAGACTAACAATTGGGAATTTACCAATTGGGAAATTTAAAAAAAAAAGAGTGGGCATGGACCACGAGGTGGCATCATAACCTGGGAAAGATAAATGAGGACGGACAGAGAAAAAATGGTTACCTGTAGAGTACTGAATGATGTAGGTAACATTTGCTGTTGTGTAGATCCAAACAGGTGCATTTTGAATGTGGAGTTCTCCCTCCCGCTTAACTGCCCCAAAGCAAGCCACTCAGCTCAGGGCAGTTAGAGATGGAGAAATATCGGTCTTAGCAATGACACCTACAGTCCACGAATAAACTTCTCATTAACGAGTTACTCAAGTTAAGTGGTATTTTTTGCCCCTTGAGCCAACCTGAGAATGATCCACCCAGGTCAATGTTTGGAAAAGTTTTGTGGCCAAATTCTATAATATCCCTTTATATTTTATGAAGGGACTTTGAGAGTGTTTAGTAAAAATTACACAGTTGGAGTTAATGCTGACCACTTCCTGATCAATAATTAGAGCCAGGTTCCACACGCAAAGGTGCTGACAAGGAAGATCTTTGTACTAGAAAACAATGACCTCTTGATAAGTCCTTGTGATAGCTTTTCATTAAATTGGAAGTTTTCCTTCCATTTTTCATCATCGTTACCATCCACTAATCATTCCTATTTTGTTGCAAAATATCTCCTCAGTCATGAGCAGGATCGAGTGGGGTTTGCAGCTCCCTATAGGGAGCTCGGTGTTTTCTATCATATGGATTTGAGGGGGAGACGGTGGAGAATGCTTAAATGGGTGTTGGTTCAGCTTGTTGCTTTGCAGCAGACCAAAAACAAAACTGTTCAATGTTCTGGTTTCATTGGATCATTAAATTTACAGTGCAGGAAGCCATTCAGCCAGCCATGCCTGTGCTGTCTCCTCTTAAGAATAATCATGCTTAACCCCACACATCTGTAAAATATCTGAAATTTTCTTCCTTAAAATTATTGATAGAATCAGTTTCCTTGCTCAGGTCAAGACACTAACATCTCAAAACAAGCATTTATTTTAATTCATTTGTGGAATACAAACTTTGCTGATTGGGCCACAATGTATTGCCCGTCCCTAGTAGCCCTTGAGGTGCTGGTGGTGAGCTGCCTTCTTGAACCACTGCAGTCCATGTGCTGTTGGTAGACCCATAATGTTGTTAGGAGGAATTTCCAGGATTTTGACCCAGCAACACTGAAGAAACGGTGATATATTTCCAAGTCAGGAAGATGAGTGGCTTGGAGGTGAACTTGCAGATGGTGGTGTTCCTGTGTATCTGCTGCCCTTGGTCTTTCTAGATGGCAATGGTCATGGGTTTGTAAAGGTCTCGAAGGAGCCTTGTTAAATTTCTGCAGTGTTTCCGGTTGATAGTACCTACTGCTGCTAATGAACATCAGAGGTGGGTGGATGTGCTACCAGCCTGGCTGCTTTGTCCTGGACATGTCAAGCTTTTTGAATGTTGTTGGAACTGCTTTTATCCAGGCAAGTGGGGATTGTTCTAACAATGATAACCTCTGCATCCAGAGGAATTTCAGTGATGGCAATTTTATTGAAAGTCAAGGGCCAATGGTTAGATTCTCTCTTGTTGGAGATGGCTACAGTTTGGTAACTGCGCAGTGCAAATGTTACTTGTCACTTGTCCAAGACTAGACATTGTCTAGATCTTGCTGCATTGGGACATAGATTGCTTCAGTACCTGAGGAGTCATAAATGGCGTTGAATGTTTCGCAGTCATCAGTGAAAATCCCCACTTCTTATGAACTGCCTGAAGCTAATTTGTCAAATTTGCTCGAGAGTGGCTATCAATTGATGCATCTTCCTTTCCAACCGGTGGATCACAAAATTGACAATTGATGGAGGGAAGATCACTGATGAAGCAGCTAAGATGTTTGGACTCAGGAACACTATCCTGATGAACTCCTACAGATCTGTCTGTGAGCTGAGATGACTGACCAATAACAACAACCACCTTCCTCAGTAACTCAGTTTTGCTAGGCTCCTTGGTGCCAAACTCAGTCAAATGCAGACTTGACGTCAAGGACTGTCATTCTCACCACACCTGTGGAATTCAGCACTTTTGTCCATGTTTGACCCAAGGCTGTAATAAGGTCAGAAGCCGAGTGGCCCTGGCGGAACCCAAACTGGGGGTCACTGAGCAGGTTATTGCTGAGGAGCTGCTCGATAGCACTGTTGATGACACCTTCCATCACATTCTCTTCACTGCTCTGGAGAAACCGGTTTAATTTTGAATAACCAACATCTGGTTATCACCCTACTTACCAGAGGCAAGAATATTTCTCTATTTGCTCCTACAGAACCTCTTTAACAAGTCATTCTGCTATAATGCGCGTTTCATCAACGCAAATTCACTGTAATGCGATTAACGAGTTGGGGATACGGTTTTAAAATGTGTATTAGCTGTAATGTGATTACATCAGCACTATCGTGAGCGCTGTTTGTAAAGCGTGATTTTTCTATAACATGGGGTTGCACAAGAATGCAACCATTACGTTATAGAAGAATGGACTTGAAAACCTCCATTACTTGTTGAAACTTTATTGCTGGAACAGCACAGCAGGTCAGGCAGCATCCAGGGAACAGGAGATTCGACGTTTCGGGCACAGGCCCTTCTTCAGGAATGAGCAGAGAGTGTTCAGCAGGAGAAGATAAAAGGTAGGGAGGAGGGACTTGGAGGAGGGGAGTTGGAAATGTGATAGGTGGAAAGAGGTCAAGGTGAGGGTGATAGGTCGGAGTAGGGTGGAGGCGGAGAGGTCAAGAAGAAGACTGCAGGTCAGGAAGGCGGTGCCGGGCTGGAGGGATTCGGCTGAGACAAGGTGGGGGGAGGGGGGATGAAGAAACTGGTGAAGTCCAAGTTCATCCCCTGCGGTTGGAGGGTTCCCAGTCGGAAGATAAGACGCTCCTCCTCCGACCGTCGGGTTGTTGTGGTTTGGCGGTGGATGAGTCCAATGACCTGCATATCCTCGGTGGAGTGGGAGGGGGAGTTGAAATGCTGTGCCACAGGTTGGTTGGGTTGGTTCGTCCGGGTGGCCCAGAGGTGCTCCCTGAATCGCTCCGCAAGTAGGCGGCCTGTCTCCCCGATATAGAGGAGGCCACACCGGCTGCAGCGGATGCAGTAGATGATGTGGGTGGAGGTGCAGGTGAATCTGTGGCGGATATGGAAGTTTCCCTTGGGGCCTTGGAGAGAAGTGAGGGGGGAGGTGTGGGCGCAAGTGTTGCACCTCCTGCGGTTGCAAGGGAAGGTGCCGGGAGTGGTGGTTGGGTCGGTGGGGGGTGTGGATCTGACAAGGGAGTCGCGGAGGGAGTGGTCTCTACGGAAAGCTGATAGGGGAGGGGAGGGAAATATATCCTTGGTGCTGGGGTCTGTTTGGAGGTGGCGGAAGTGACGGCGGATGATGCGCTGTACATGGAGATTGGTGGGGTGGTAGGTGAGGACCAGTGGGGTTCTGTCCTGGTGGCGGTTGGAGGGGCGGGGCTCAAGGGCGGAGGAGCGGGAAGTGGAGGAGATGCGGTGGAGGGCACCGTCGACCACTTCCATATCCGCCACAGATTCACCTGCACCTCCACCCACATCATCTACTGCATCCGCTGCAGCCGGTGTGGCCTCCTCTATATCGGGGAGACAGGCCGCCTACTTGTGGAGCGATTCAGGGAGCACCTCTGGGCCACCCGGACGAACCAACCCAACCAACCTGTGGCACAGCATTTCAACTCCCCCTCCCACTCCACCGAGGATATGCAGGTCATTGGACTCATCCACCGCCAAACCACAACAACCCGACGGTCGGAGGAGGAGCGTCTTATCTTCCGACTGGGAACCCTCCAACCGCAGGGGATGAACTTGGACTTCACCAGTTTCTTCATCCCCCCTCCCCCCACCTTGTCTCAGCCCGATCCTTCCAGCCCGGCACCGCCTTCCTGACCTGCAGTCTTCTTCTTGACCTCTCCGCCTCCACCCTACTCCGACCTATCACCCTCACCTTGACCTCTTTCCACCTATCACATTTCCAACTCCCCTCCTCCAAGTCCCTCCTCCCTACCTTTTATCTTCTCCTGCTGAACACTCTCTGCTCATTCCTGAAGAAGGGCCTGTGCCCGAAACGTCGAATCTCCTGTTCCCTGGATGCTGCCTGACCTGCTGTGCTGTTCCAGCAATAAAGTTTCAACTTTGATCTCCAGCATCTGCAGACCTCACTTTAACCTCCATTACTTTACATTCAGGAGAACAGCCCAAACTTTACCAGCCTCTCTCGAGAATATCCTGGAAAATATGCCCTGTGCTCCAAGGCCTTCACCTTATTTCAGAAGCCTGAATTGTCTACAAAACTGCAGCTGAGGCCTAACCCAGTGATTTATTGTCAGCCCCCATGTGCTAAGAAACTGGCAAGTCAGTTTCTTTAACTACTAGAGACATCACGGTGGAAATAATCTCTCAGAGGCCTAGAATCAACTTCTTCAGCTGCTTCATCAAAAGTCTTCAGAACTTGCCTATGATTGCACAACATTCAGCATGACCACAGCTCCTCAGATCCTGAAGCAGTCCGTTGCTGCATGCAGCAAGACCTGGACATTATCCAAGTTTGAGCTGAAAATGTGTTGCTGGAAAAGCGCAGCAGGTCAGGCAGCATCCAAGGAGCAGGAGAATCGACGTTTTGGGCATGAGCCTTTCTTCAGGAATGAGGAAAGCATGCCAAGCAGTTTGGGCTGTTAAGTAACATTGGCACCGCACAACAGTAAACAATCATTATTGACCACATGAGCATATCTCACTGTCGATCAACATTCCCATTGACCAGAAACTGAACTGGACTCACCTAATAAACAATAGTGAATACAAGAACAGGTTAGAGGTGAAGAATATTGCAGCGAGTAACTCAACTCCTGACTCCCCAAACCCTGTCTGCCATCTACAAGGCACAAGTCAGGAGTGTGATGGAACACTCCTCCACCTGCCTGATGGATGCAGAGACTAGATCAGAGTGGTGCTGGAAAAGCACAGCAGGTCAGGCAGCATCTGAGGAGCAGGAAAATCGACGTTTTGGGCAAAAGCCCTTCATCAGGAATAGAGGCAGGGTGCCTGCAGGGTGGAGAGATAAATGAGAGGGGGGTGGGGATGGGGAGAAAGTAGCATAGAGTACAATAAGTGAATGGCGGTGGAGATGGAGGTAGATCTCCACCCTCCTCTCTGACCTATCACCTCCATTCACCTATTGTACTCTATGCTACTTTCTCCCCACCCCCCTCTCATTTATCTCTCCACCCTGCAGGCACCCTGCCTCTATTCCTGATGAAGGGCTTTTGCCCAAAACGTCGATTTTCCTGCTCCTCGGATGCTGCCTGACCTGCTGTGCTTTTCCAGCACCACTCTGATCTAGACTCTGGTTTCCAGCATCTGCAGTCCTTGTTTTTACCACCATGATGGATGCAGCTCCAATAACACAAGACGCTAATCATCTAGGACAAAACTGCATGCTTGTTGGGCCTCACATTCAACATGCTAAACATCTACTCCTTCCACACCAACACAGAGCAGTACTATGTTCCATCTCCACAATCTACTGCAGCAACTCATCAAAGCTCCTTCAACAGTACCTTTCAAATCCACACAAGCTCAACCAATCCGGACAACGGCAACATGAGAACAGCACAACCTGCAAGTTCCCTTCCAAGCCACTCACAATCCAGACATGAAAATCTATTAACGTTCCTTCAACGTCACAGCTTCAGTACTGCCATGCATGCTGTTACACTGCTGTTGACCATCTACCACCAAGCACTGGATCCCAGATTATAATACACTGCCAAAATCGTTCTCCACAATTTCAGTTGATACACACAGATCCACACTGACAGGGTGAGGATCCCTCAGCACTGCCCGCCCCTCACCGACTGGGTGAGGATCCCTCAGGACTGCCCACCCCTCACTGACAGGGTGAGGATCCCTCAGGACTGCCCGCCCCTCACCGACTGGGTGAGGATCCCTCAGCACTGCCCACCCCTCATTGACAGGGTGAGGATCCCTCAGCACTGCCCACCCCTCACTGACAGGGTGAGGATCCCTCAGCACTGCCCGCCCCTCATTGACAGGGTGAGGATCCCTCAGCACTGCCCACCCCTCATTGACAGGGTGAGGATCCCTCAGGACTGCCCGCCCCTCACTGACAGGGTGAGGATCCCTCAGCACTGCCCGCCCCTCACTGACTGGGTGAGGATCCCTCAGGACTGCACGCCCCTCACTGACTGGGTGAGGATCCCTCAGGACTGCACGCCCCTCATTGACAGGGTGAGGATCCCTCAGGACTGCCCGCCCCTCACTGACAGGGTGAGGATCCCTCAGCACTGCCCGCCCCTCACTGACTGGGTGAGGATCCCTCAGGACTGCACGCCCCTCATTGACAGGGTGAGGATCCCTCAGGACTGCCCGCCCCTCACTGACAGGGTGAGGATCCCTCAGCACTGCCCGCCCCTCACTGACTGGGTGAGGATCCCTCAGCACTGGCCACCCCTCACTGACTGGGTGAGGATCCCTCAGCACTGGCCACCCCTCACTGACAGGGTGAGGATCCCTCAGCACTGGCCACCCCTCACTGACAGGGTGAGGATCCCTCAGGACTGCCCACCCCTCACTGACAGGGTGAGGATCTCTCAGGACTGCCCACCCCTCACTGACAGGGTGAGGATCTCTCAGGACTGCCCGCCCCTCACTGACAGGGTGAGGATCCCTCAGGACTGCCCACCCCTCACTGACAGGGTGAGGATCCCTCAGGACTGCCCGCCCCTCACTGACAGGGTGAGGATCCCTCAGGACTGCCCGCCCCTCACTGACAGGGTGAGGATCCCTCAGGACTGCCCACCCCTCACTGACAGGGTGAGGATCCCTCAGCACTGTCCGCCCCTCACTGACAGGGTGAGGATCCCTCAGGACTGCCCGCCCCTCACTGACAGGGTGAGGATCCCTCAGGACTGCCCGCCCCTCACTGACAGGGTGAGGATCCCTCAGCACTGGCCACCCCTCACTGACAGGGTGAGGATCTCTCAGGACTGCCCACCCCTCACTGACAGGGTGAGGATCTCTCAGGACTGCCCGCCCCTCACTGACAGGGTGAGGATCTCTCAGGACTGCCCGCCCCTCACTGACAGGGTGAGGATCCCTCAGGACTGCCCGCCCCTCACTGACAGGGTGAGGATCCCTCAGGACTGCCCGCCCCTCACTGACAGGGTGAGGATCCCTCAGCACTGCCCGCCCCTCACTGACAGGGTGAGGATCCCTCAGCACTGCACGCCCCTCACTGACAGGGTGAGGATCCCTCAGCACTGCACGCCCCTCACTGACAGGGTGAGGATCCCTCAGGACTGTCCGCCCCTCACTGACAGGGTGAGGATCCCTCAGCACTGCCCGCCCCTCACTGACAGGGTGAGGATCCCTCAGCACTGTCCGCCCCTCACTGAGAGGGTGAGGATTCCCTCAGCACTGCACGCCCCTCACTGACAGGGTGAGGATCCCTCAGGACTGCCCACCCCTCACTGACAGGGTGAGGATCCCTCAGCACTGGCCACCCCTCACTGACAGGGTGAGGATCCCTCAGGACTGCCCACCCCTCACTGACAGGGTGAGGATCCCTCAGCACTGGCCACCCCTCACTGACAGGGTGAGGATCCCTCAGCACTGCACGCCCCTCACTGACAGGGTGAGGATCCCTCAGCACTGCCCACCCCTCACTGACAGGGTGAGGATCCCTCAGGACTGCCCACCCCTCACTGACAGGGTGAGGATCCCTCAGCACTGCACGCCCCTCACTGACAGGGTGAGGATCCCTCAGCACTGTCCGCCCCTCACTGACAGGGTGAGGATCCCTCAGCACTGCACGCCCCTCACTGACAGGGTGAGGATCCCTCAGCACTGTCCGCCCCTCACTGACAGGGTGAGGATCCCTCAGCACTGCACGCCCCTCACTGACAGGGTGAGGATCCCTCAGCACTGCACGCCCCTCACTGACAGGGTGAGGATCCCTCAGGACTGCCCACCCCTCACTGACAGGGTGAGGATCCCTCAGCACTGCACGCCCCTCACTGACAGGGTGAGGATCCCTCAGCACTGTCCGCCCCTCACTGACAGGGTGAGGATCCCTCAGCACTGCACGCCCCTCACTGACAGGGTGAGGATCCCTCAGCACTGCACGCCCCTCACTGACAGGGTGAGGATCCCTCAGGACTGTCCGCCCCTCACTGACAGGGTGAGGATCCCTCAGCACTGCCCGCCCCTCACTGACAGGGTGAGGATCCCTCAGCACTGCACGCCCCTCACTGACAGGGTGAGGATCCCTCAGCACTGCACGCCCCTCACTGACAGGGTGAGGATCCCTCAGGACTGTCCGCCCCTCACTGACAGGGTGAGGATCCCTCAGCACTGCCCGCCCCTCACTGACAGGGTGAGGATCCCTCAGCACTGTCCGCCCCTCACTGAGAGGGTGAGGATTCCCTCAGCACTGCACGCCCCTCACTGACAGGGTGAGGATCCCTCAGGACTGCCCACCCCTCACTGACAGGGTGAGGATCCCTCAGCACTGGCCACCCCTCACTGACAGGGTGAGGATCCCTCAGGACTGCCCACCCCTCACTGACAGGGTGAGGATCCCTCAGCACTGGCCACCCCTCACTGACAGGGTGAGGATCCCTCAGCACTGCACGCCCCTCACTGACAGGGTGAGGATCCCTCAGGACTGCCCACCCCTCACTGACAGGGTGAGGATCCCTCAGCACTGGCCACCCCTCACTGACAGGGTGAGGATCCCTCAGGACTGCCCACCCCTCACTGACAGGGTGAGGATCCCTCAGCACTGGCCACCCCTCACTGACAGGGTGAGGATCCCTCAGCACTGCACGCCCCTCACTGACAGGGTGAGGATCCCTCAGGACTGCCCACCCCTCACTGACAGGGTGAGGATCCCTCAGGACTGCCCACCCCTCACTGACAGGGTGAGGATCCCTCAGCACTGCACGCCCCTCACTGACAGGGTGAGGATCCCTCAGCACTGTCCGCCCCTCACTGACAGGGTGAGGATCCCTCAGCACTGCACGCCCCTCACTGACAGGGTGAGGATCCCTCAGGACTGCCCACCCCTCACTGACAGGGTGAGGATCCCTCAGCACTGCACGCCCCTCACTGACAGGGTGAGGATCCCTCAGCACTGTCCGCCCCTCACTGACAGGGTGAGGATCCCTCAGCACTGCACGCCCCTCACTGACAGGGTGAGGATCCCTCAGCACTGTCCGCCCCTCACTGACAGGGTGAGGATCCCTCAGCACTGGCCACCCCTCACTGACAGGGTGAGGATCCCTCAGGACTGCCCACCCCTCACTGACAGGGTGGGGATGCCTCGAAATATCTACCCACAACACTGCAGTGGAGCACTAGACTAGATTATTTTGCCACAAAGTCTCGCCCACACACAGAGCTCACGGTCTTCTGGTGTCCTTGCAAAATAGTCATGGAACAGTTTGAAATAGTACAAGTACATGTAGTTATTTTGTTTACTGTTCTGAGATATCAGTAGCATTCCTGTGAAAATGTCCAGTTATTTCCAAGTCTTCCAGGTACTGCTTGAATGAAAAATTCTAGAAGACTACAGATCACTGAACTGTGAAGCACTGAGGGGTCATTCAGCCAATCATGTCTGTATTGGCATTTTGCAACAGACCACCCGATTAATCCCAGAGCTCTTGCACTTTCTCGGTCTCTCCTGTACTTTTCTTTTTAAACGTAGTCCTGTCACAACAAACACGTGTACATAAACTGGAAATTAAATGAGTTTTCCAAATTGGTGTCAGAAAGAGGATAGCAACTGACACGCTCACCCTAGTTTACACAAGCAAGTGGCTCTGGCAACTGTTCTGTAGAGCACAGGTCAATCATCTCAGAGTGCAGTTGTCAGTGGCATGCAATGTGTGCTCAGCAATCAGTAACAGCCCACCAGAGTGAATGAAGTACTGAAGCCTCACTCATGAGATTGCCACAAGCAACAGCAGACTGCTTTGTTAAACGATTAGGCACAACAAAATTCCAAACAATTTTGTGTTTCAAATTGAAGGTCACTCGTTTTCAAAAACTAAACAGCTCTCAGTAATTAAAGAAACAAGCAAAATCTTTCATAGTTGGAAATGGTACATCAACTCTCAACCGATTCCACCATGAGCTTTCTTCAAGAACAGCACAAGCTCTCTTGCCTCAGCCTCTCCCTCATTGATGCAGTCCAGACCGATCAAGCACAGAAACCTCCTGGAGCAGCTTCACAAAGATTTAAAAACCACTGAAAAATTTCAATAAGCTGGAGAAATCCCCATGAAAGCAGAATGGCAGTCTCAACATCAAGAGAGATCTCAGTTCTCCAGCGCATTGTAACCACCTCAGAAAAACTCAAACGGTTTCATAGTCAATGAAATACTTCTGGCATACAGTCACTTGTAACAGAAATGCAGCAATCACTTGTGCACAGTATGATCCCAAAAACAGCTGCAACGAATGTCCAAACAGTTTGAGTCATGCTTGTTGTTGATAAATAATTATTGGAGACTGAAAGTAAAGATAAAAGCCCACGGGATCCAAGGAAGTATGGCAAAGTGAATCCACAAATGACCAGAAGACGGGGACGTAGTGGGTAAAGGTTGAGGGGTACTTTTCAATGGCAAGGCTGTGTCCAGTGGGATCCCACTGGGTCGGTGTTGGAGTCCTTGCTGTTTGCAGTTTATGTAAATGATTTAGACTTGAATATAGAAAGTTTGATCAATAAGTTTGCACAAAATACAAAAATTGATGAGGTGATAAATAGTAATGAGGAAAGCCTTAGACTACAAGAGGATATCAATGGGCAGGTCAGATGGGCAATCCACGGTGAATGAAGTTCATTCTGAGATGATGCAATTGGGCAGGACAAACAAGGCAAAGGAACACATGATGGGAAGCACCAAGGATCAGAGGACCAGGGTGGGCATGTCCACCAGTACCTTAAGGTATCAGGACAGGTGATAAAGTGGTTAAGGCGGCATATGGGATACTTGCTTTTATTAGCTGAGACACAGTGTAAGAGCAGGGAGGTTATGCTGGCAATGTAAAAAACATTGGTTAGGACACAGCTGGAGTATTGTGTGCAGCTCTAGATTTCACATTATGGGAGGAATATGACAACGCTGCAGAGGGTGCAGTGGAGATTTACCAGGATGTTGCCTGGGCTGTAGAAATTCAATTATGAGGAGAGATTGAACAGATGAGCTGCCACAGGAAGTGGGGGAGGCTAGTACAATTGCAACATTTAGAAAACATCTGGATGGGTATATGAATAGGAGGGATATGGTCCAGGTGCGGGCAGGTGGGACTAGATTGGGTTGGGATACCTGATCAGTATGAGCGGGTCGGACCGAAGGGTCTGTTTCCGTGCTGTGCATCTCTATGACTCAGATTGGCATTGTTTTCCTTTGAGCAGAGGACATTGAGGGAAGGCATATTGAGATGTATAAATAATGAGGGGCACAGATAGGGAAGCAAGAAGAAATATTTCTCCTTGATGGAAAGGCCAGTAACATAGATTTAAGGCAAAGGGCAAAAGATTCAGAGGGGACATCAGGAAAAACTCTTTCACCCAGAGGTTGGTGAGAATCTGGAACAAACTGCCTGCAAGGGTGGTAGAGACAGAACATTTAAGAAATAGTTAGATGTATGCCTTGGCATCGCAATTGCACAAGGTTGTGAGCCAAGTGATAGAAAATGGAGTTATAATAGTAAGATGTTTGTTACTGGCCAGCACAGACTCAATTGGTCAAAGGGTCATTTTCTGTGCTGTAGATTTTTATGATTCTATGGCCAGGAAAATGATGCAGTCGAAACTTTTTTCCCCACTGGAAGGGAATTGGATCCCTTTATTAATTCACCTGAAAGATAGCCTGTCTGCCACTGTGGTTCTCCGAACAGATCCTCTGACATACAGCTCTATTTCAGAACTGACACTCCAAGCAGACCTCCGACAATTTGGCCATCCCTCAGCACAACCCCACCAAAAGTGCAGTGATCCCTCAGCACTAACCCTCCAACAATGCAGATGTCCTCCTGCACTGACTGTCTGAAGACATCCTCTGACAGTATTGCGCTTCTCCAGTACTGACAGTATGGTACTCCCCCAGCACAAAACCTTTGAAAATGGGTAGCTCCCTCAGTAACTAACCCTCCGACAGTGCTGCTGCCCCTCTTCATTGACACCCCTTATGTAGCTGACCCTTAAATGCCTTTTGAAATAACGTAGTGGCAATTAATGGACAATAAATTATTGGCAATAATACATCACCACCTCCCCTGATTCCCATTATGGAAAAGTCTGTGCCATTGAGAGAACAGGAAAGCAGCCAGGTCTCTCAGAATTGAGGGAACTGTCACTACACACTGGAGAATGGAGGCTGCTTCTTTCAGAAGGTCATTGCCACTGGATCTCTTTCACCATCACTCACTCATTTCTTACCTCCATTCCTTCAGTGTTCCCCTACTGCAATGTTCCCTCAACCATAATCCGTAAGTCAGGATTGCGTTGGAATAACCTCCACTTGCAGCTCCAAACAACACTCAAGAAGCCCAATACCATCCAAGATTGGTAACCCTGTTGCCACTTGCAACATTCATTAAGACTGGGGTTAATTCCCAATAAGCACTCTGCATTTAAAAAACATCCTCTACATTCAAAGAAGGATGCTCAGTGGTTTACAAGGACAGACCCTGGCCGATGTAAAAATTATCATCTGCTACTCGTTATGTTCACAGCATGAGACAGGAACTAAGGAAACATTCAAATTAGTGCCTTCTGTTAAAACCACTAGTTGGTAATGAACTTTCAGTGACTTGCTTGTTTCTTGCCTAGACTTATTGCCTTCTCAATGTTCTCCTTTCCCAAAGGCACAGGGCACTTGCTGTGGCTTCAATAAGCTGACCCGGCATTCTGCCAACTCAGACAAGTGGTCACTTCACCTTAGCACCAGGAATGGACGCAGCTCCAGAGGCCATCATTCCACCCCAGCCCCACATTCACTCAAAATCTGTACTAATGGGGACTGGGGTCACTCGGTAAAGGTTAGGGAAATAAAATGGCCCTGAGAAACAAAGTAATTGGAACATCCTCTTCGACTGTTGCATCCAAGATCAAACAATCTGGTACAGTTTGGGAATAAAACGTGGAACTCTCCTGGTGAACCACCATCAACATCAGACAATGCAGTGATCCCCTGACAGGGGAAGATCGAAGCACTGACCTGCCTCATTCCCAGCTAAGGGAGGAAAGACAACTGATGGAGCTACAGACAACGAAGACCCAAGTTCAACACGGATTCCAACTGCAGACAAGCTGGAGCACAGAATCAAGCTTTACAAGACCAGTGCAGTAGCTGGGATGACAGTTGCACAGCTGGGAGGTATAATCATTTGGTTAGAACAAGAACCAATATGCCCTCTCATGTCACAGGTTAAAAACAACTATTCTGCCAATCATATCTGCTCTCCATAGTGCAGGTTGGTTCTGCTGTTCAATTCCTGTAGTCCTTCCGTTTATTTCTCTAAGGTCCCCATCCAATTTCTTTATGAAATCAGTGGGTCTTCTCTACTTGCAACTTTGGGGGCAGTGAGTTACGGTTCCAATGTTCTGCTCACATTTTGACAAAATTCACCACAACAGCAGAAACAATCTGCAACACTTCAACAAAAAAAAAATCAATTTGCCCCATCCCAATTTTAATAAATTCCCCAATTTGTTATTCATTCACAGAATCTGGGCATCATTGGCTATTTATTGCCCATCCTAATTGCCGTGGGTATGGAATTACATGTAGGCAGACCAAGTAGGGGTAGTAGTGACCTTGTCTAAAGGACATTATGAACCAGATGGGTTTTCCGACAATTGAAAAAAAATTTGATGGTCATCATTAATTTCTGAATTTTAGATTTTCTATTGAATTCAAGTTGGCAGCATTTGAACCTGGGTCACCAGAACATTAGTTGAGAGTGTAGTGCTGGAAAAGCACAGCGGGTCTCGGGATTAATAGTTCAGAGATTCTCGGCTGTCATCTGCCTATAATTTTTCAAGATTTGAACCTCCACCAAAAGGTAAAGAATTCTTCCTTAGGCTAAATTTTGTTAAAATCCATCCACTACATTGAGATACATTTTTTAAACAGACTGATAAATGTGGGAAAACACTAATTCTTGCCACCTTTAGTAGCAGGGGTAATTACTGAGCTAGTATCTCCTGCTTTGTGGGAGGGTGTTCCATATTTCTCCCTATATTGCTCACGTACTTAACTGTACCTATGCTATTGTCTCAACTACTCACTACAGTGGAGAATTTCACAGTCTCATCACTATGTGGGTAAAGACGATGCTGCCACTATCTTCCAAATATGACAGGAGGAGAAAGTGACTGGCCACTGACCTTGTGTTTATCAATGCAGCTGATACCAATGTAATCGATGATGCAGCGACCGAGCCACTCATCAGGCCGAACACTCAGGATATCATTGCGACAGCTGTCCAAGTACTGCTGCAGCTTGACAAGAATACTCCGCGACATCACATAACCATAACCGCCGTGACAGTAGCGGGAGTCCGGGTCACCCCCGATGAACTCCTCTGCCCGACCCAGGTACAGGTCTTTGATGCTTAGGTGAGAAACAAGTGACTTGATACGTTCAGCTTGGGTGTAAGTGTTGTCCTGCACCAGGTAGAACCAATCAAACTCATTGCCAAAATGCTCGTAAATGTACTGGATGGTCCGGTACATCAACCAGACTGGCCGGTCATCTCCATGGGAGATTATCTGCATCCCATGTGGGATCTTGGTATTGCGAAAGCCAGTAAAATAAATCAGTCTGTTGAAGTGGTGACCTATGGTTCGATTAACAGAGATAGCCAACGTGTTCAGGGTAGCCTTAGACGTTAGGACACCAACAAAGAGTCGATCTCGAATTCCCAGCTCCGTATGAATGTAACGTGTCCTGAGTGAAAAGAAATAGACAACTTTAACCACCAATGCCTGTACCTCTCTTTGATAGTGTAACACCTGCCCTTCTCCTCTGGAGCACACCAGTTAGAAGCAGGAGTGAGACAGTCAACCCCTTGTATCTGCACCACTATTCAATCTGACTGCGGCTGGTCTGATTTTCCACCTTCTTGCCTATCCCAATAACCTTTCATCCCCTTGTTTGTCAAGAATCTATCTCTGCCTTAAAAATATTCAAGTACTCTGCTTCTGCTTCCTTTTGAGGAATGTAGGTGAACTCGAAAAATCCACACTGCTTTTTGAAAACAGGCAGGGGAAATTGTCCCTAGCGTCCTAGCAAACTTCATCTCTCAATCAGTATCACTAAAGCAAACTGGTTAACGCTATGAGTAAAAGTGTTTGATTCATTGATATTTGTAGAATTGTTCTATGTGTACATTGGCTGTAGCATTACAACAGAATTAACAACAGTACTGACATTTCAACAGCACTTCCTTAACCAGGATGAAACAAGTTGAAAACGTAATTTTAAAAAATCCTTGGTTTTACAAAAGCAATGAAGTTATCACAAACCACAGTTCAGCTTCAGCTAAAGCACTGAAGGACGATGTCAGGGCTTTACAGAGGGTGTAGATGGGATTGACTAAAACGCTACTGGAAGAGGTATTTCAGTTATATGGAATGAGTGATAGACAGATAAATGCTGGGCTTGCCAAGATGCCCCCAACCCATAAAAGAACTTTAAAAAGTTGCAATTGTTCTCCCTCATACAGAGAAGATCTTACAGAGGTATTCAACACCTTGAGGGATCTTGAGAGAGTAAGTAAGGAGAAACTGTTATTGCCGGGGCAGTGATGTCGTAACGTTCATTCAGATTGGCAATGAGAAACAGGATGTCCTAACACATCGAGTTACAGTGCATTTCAGATCATTGTCTGAAAGCATAGTGGGAGGAGCTGCAGTAACATTCAGGAGACAATCATACAAATACTCAGCAGAAAGGCTGTAAACAAATGGACTTACCTGAATAGCATTCAAAGAGCCAGCACAGGCACAATAGGCTGAATGGCCCAAGGCTCTCAAATTCTGGACTTGTAAATGACACCAAAGAAATATACTTCCTTCTTTTACTGTCTGTACTCTAGTATTTTAGCCCATTGATATTCTTACAAAATGCCTAGCCTTTATCATTTGGCAGCAATTTCTGAGCAAGGTCCCAGCCCTGAAGCTGACCACATCCGTGTCCATCTCAGCATTTCCTAACCAGCATGCACTTCAATCAGGAATGGCACCTTCCTATGTCTCCCTCACCCAGAACTGTTAATGCAGATTCTGAAAAGATGCTGGAGAAACTCAGCAGGTCTAGCAGCATCTGTGGAGAGAGAAACAGAGTGAATATTTCAACTCTGATACATTCTGCTTTAGAATAGTTCTGATGCTGCTCAGCAGGCTTGAATAAACAACTACAGCCAAGAGCACACCAGTAGGAGGGGTAGCAGTCAACCTACACACAGCAAGCTCCACCAACAATAATGTGATACCAATCAGATGAAGCATTTTGAGTGTTGGTAGCAGGAAAATCAGTGGCCAGCGAAAATTCCTTTGCTCTTCTTCACAATAACCTCTTCTTTGCAATATCATTTACACCAATGAGGGGACAGGCAGAAACTTAATTTAATAACTGATCTAAAAGGTGGGTCATACAGTAATAGAGATGTACAGCACGGAAACAGACACTTTGGTCCAACTCGTCCATCACACTACAGGACTGGACAAAGCTTGACCCTAAAATCTTGAGTTACAGGAGCAGGAAGGACAGAGGGTTGTAGTTGATGGAACATGTTCATCTTGGTGTCCAGTTACAAGCGGCGTACCGCAAGGGTCGGTGTTGGGTCCACTGCTGTTCGTCCTTTTTATAAATGACCTGGATGAGGGCGTAGAAGGGTGGGTTAGTAAATTTGTGGACAACACTAAGGCTGGGGAGTTGTGGATAGTGACGAAGGATGTAGTAGGTTGCAGAGAGACATAGATAGGATGTAGAGCTGGGCTGAGAGGTGGCAAATGGAGTTCAATGTGGACAAGTGTGAGGTGATACACTTTGGACGGAGTAATCGGAATGTAAAGTACTGGGCTAATGATAAGATTCTTGGGAGTGCAGATCAGCAGAGCGATCTCGGCGTCCATGTACACAGATCCCTGAAAACTGTCACCCAGATTGACAGGGTTGTTAAGGCGGCATACAGTGTTTTAGCTTTTATTAATAGAGGGATTGAGTTCCGGAACCAGCAGGTTATGCTGCAGGTGTACAAAGCTCTGGTACGGCCACATTTGGAGTATTGTGTACAGTTGTGGTCACCGCATTATAAGAAGGATGTGCAAGCTTTGGAAAGGGTGCAGAGGAGATTTATTAGGATGTTGCCTGGTATAGAGGGAAGGTCTTATGAGGAAAGGCTGAGGGCCTTGAGGCTGTTCTCGTTCGAGAGAAGAAGGTTGAGAGGTGACTTAATAGAGACATACAAGATAATCAGAGGATTAGATAGGGTGGACAGGGAGACCCTTTTTCCAAGTATGGGGACGGCAAACACGAGGGGACACAACTTTAAAGTGAGGGGAGATAGGTATAAGATAGATGTCAGAGATAGGTTCTTTACTCAGAGAGTAGTATGGAATGCTTTGCCTGCAACGGTAGTAGATTCGCCAAGTTTAAGTGCATTTAAGTCGTCATTGGACAGGCATATGCAGAGCACTTTAGGGAACATCTCCGAGACACCCACACCAATCAATCACACCGCCCCGTGGCCCAACATTTCAACTCCCCCTCCCACTCTGCCGAGGACATGGAGGTCCTGGGCCCCCTTCACCGCCGTTCCCTCACCACCAGACGCCTGGAGGAAGAACGCCTCATCTTCCGCCTCGGAACACTTCAACCCCAGGGCATCAATGTGGACTTCAACAGTTTCCTCATTGCCCCTTCCCGCACCTCACCCTAGTTCCAAACTTCCAGCTCAGCACTGTCCCCATGACTTGTCCGGACTTGTCCTACCTGCCTATCTCCTTTTCCACCTATCCACTCCACCCTCTCCTCCCTGACCTATCACCTTCATCCCCTCCCCCACTCACCCATTGTACTCTATGCTACTTTCTCCCCACCCCCACCCTCCTCTAGCTTATTTCTCCACACTTCAGGCTCACTGCCTTTATTCCTGATGAAGGGCTTTTGCCCGAAACGTCGATTTCGAAGCTCCTTGGATGCTGCCTGAACTGCTGTGCTCTTCCAGCACCACTAATCCAGAATCTGGTTTCCAGAATCTGCAGTCATTGTTTTTACCTGGGTTTCAGATTAGTATGACAGGGCAGTGCAACATCGAGGGCCAAAGGGCCTGTACTGCGCTGTAATGTTCAATGTTCTATGTTAAGTGAGCCATGGCTGATAATAATTCTTGCAGAATGACTGCTGTCTTTAATGACTGACGAATTGATTAATACTCTGCCTCTCAATTGCTCCTTAATGAATCACGGACATGCTTTTTTAAAAAATTCCTCCATGGAACGTATGTCACTAGCTGGGCTAGCATTTATTGCCCATACCTTATTGCACTTGAACTGAATGGCTTGCTAGGCTATTTCAGAGGACGGTTAAGAGTCAACCACATTGCTGTGGGTCTGGAATCACATGTCAGCTGGAGGAGGTAAGGACAGGAGATTGTCTCCCCAAAGGGCACTAATGAGCTAAAATGTTAACAATAGTTAAGTGGTCATCAATACATTAGCTTTTTATTCCAGACTTCTACTGAATGCAATTCTTATCACTGCTGCAGTGGAATTTGAGTCTCGTGGAATTCCAGTGGTACTGGAAAAGCACAGCAGGTCAGGCAGCATCGACATTTCGGGCAAAAGCCCTTTATGAGCAGTGGGATTTGAACCTATGTCTCCCAGAACATTAGAGTTTCTGGAGGAACATCAGGCAAGGACAGAATCAGATATAACTATGATGTCGTCTGTAGGTTGAATCGTTTCCCACCACTCTCAATTTAAAATTTACACGTGGGCATTTGGGCTGGCTGTTACAGCACTGGTCAGAACTTTTGCAGCAAGAGGATAACAAACGGAATAATTAATACGAAAAAAAACTCTTGTCTTTGCAGAACAAAATCAAATACTCCAAATGTGAGTGCATTTGCTTTTAAACATTGTTTACATGTATTTCTTTTCATCCTAAATTCTTACCTGAGCACTTTCTTGTGAGGCTTGTTGGGATCTTTGTAATAAGGGACAATTCTGGGTTCATACTCTTTGTTGTCACTGAACTCTCCGTTTTCCAATCTGGGCTCCAGGTGACTGGTATCATGGGGCAGCCCCCTGCTGTCCCCAGCATCCATACATGATTCATGCCCATCTCCCTGACTCCAGGAGACTCGCAGCAAACTCAGGCTGCAGCCCAAGGAGAGTCCCAGGATGAGTGGCAGAGCAGGCCGGAAGAAGAGAAGCAGAGAAGTGAAGCGCATTGTTTGGAATGGGCTGGAAAACCAGCAAAGAATGAGAGTGAGACACACACAAAATAAAGACCTCACACGGGTACTCTTAGGGAAATAATTTAAAAATGGACTTGTTTCATCTCAGCTGTAAACAGGTATAAAACAGACACAAACACTTGGAGTAGTAAGTCTAAGCCATGAGCACTGACTATCTCTGAAGTTAGCTTCTAAACAAAATCCCTAATCACAACAAAGTATATCAAAGCAACATCTAAAGGACATGAAGTCAGCCTCACAGGCAGATTCAATTCAAATCAAAACCTGATCGATAAGTCAGTAATACTGATCACATCATATTTAGCAACACATAAACTGACATCTCACATTAGTAAACTGAATTCAAACTATCTGCTGTAAACTTAATCAGAATTTGTAATAAATAATGGCAGTGAAGGACCAAAATAACTTCAATTTTTCACAAATCCTACACCCTGATTCCAGGTGGCTTTGGTCACAGTTGTCACAAACTTGTTAAAACACTACTGCTGTCATGATTCACGTTTTCCACATCTTTTAAGTGACGCAGAGATAAACATTTCCCACACTTTCCCAATTTCCACTGCTCTTGGAGTGGGCAAGGAGAATAATTCTTCTAAATGTGTTTGGCCCAGTGAATGGACAAATTAAAACAGGTTTTCAGATCTCCAGCATCCGCAGCTCGTTATTTTACACTATGGAAAGATTCAACCAGGTATTCAACACAGTGAAGTGTGCTGCTCTTGAGAAAAAAGGTTTCTGAGAGCTCTCTGATGATTTTAGATTCTGGTTTCCATTGCTGCATCCAATGTCTGCACTGACCACTGGTTTACTGTTAGATGACAGGGAAATTCGGGCAACCTGGCAGGCAGCATTAATATCATCCTCAATCCATATTCCCTTAGATGACAAGAAAGCAAATCACAATCCAGTCCTGGGGATTTGGCGAGTAAACTCTCCTTAGTTTAAACGCTTGCAAGGTGTTCCTCCCACTTAAGGAACGTAATTTCTCAGTCAGAGAGATGCCGGAATCAGGGATGTGAAGTGAAGAATCTGAACCAGAGTTTAAATCTTCCTTAAGGCGGAGTGTTGTGACTGAGAGCTGTCAGAGTATATTACAGACGGCCTGATGACAGCAGGGTTTGATCAGAATCTTCAAATGGACCAGTGCACAGTTTCACTGCAGTCACTTCGTGCCCGGATTCGAGAGGCTTGCCCAGGACCAGCTCGACAGTCCCATCTCTGCGGGCCTTCCTGCTTCACCCCGCCTTTCCAGAGCGGCCTCCCAGTAAATGGGCCTGGGGCTGGGCCTGGGGCTGGGGCTGGGGGCTGGGGGCTGGGCCTGGGGCGTGAGGGGGAGGGTGAGGGCGGCTCCACTACCCCCTTGGCCGGCTGCTCTGCGGTCCGGGGGGGGGGGGGGGGGGAGACAGGCCTCTGCTGCTCTCCCGCTGTCTGCCAGGGGTGGCCTCGGCGGGCCTCAGGAGCAGAGGCGCCTTCTCCCTGCCCACAGCCTCGGCCTGTCCGACACTTCCCTCCGGAGTCGAGGAAGTGGAAGGGGGGGGGGGGGAGGAGGGGAGGGGATTCGACCGCGCGTGCGCCGAAACGGTGCCCTCAACCTCGCTGCGCGTGCGCGTCAACGGTCCCGGCCCTCGACCCCGCCGGAATCGGGGAAGGGGGTGTTGGACTGCGCGTGCGCCGAATCGGTGACCTCAGGCTCCCTGCGCGCGCGCGCGTCACAGTCACGGCCCCCTCCGGAGTCGTGGAAGAGGTGTTGGACTGGGCATGCGCTGAGCCGGTGTCTTGCGTATCGCTGCGCGTGCGCGTCAACGGTCAGGGCTCCGCGTGCGGAGGGGAAGCGCGGGAGATCCGCCGGTCAGAAATTTCCAGAACTTGTCCGTGTCCCCGCTGGCTGCACCATCTGAGGTACAGAGTCTTCAGAACAAATTCTTGGGGCGAAAAAAAAGTTTATAAAGGTGGGAGAAGTCCAGCAATAAATCAGAAACTTGGGAAGGTAATAGTTCGGAGGAGAAAGTGAGGTCTGCAGGTGGAGATCAGAGATGGAAAGGCGCAGCAGGTCAGGCAGCATCCAGGGAACAGGAGAGTCGACGTTTCGGGCATAAGCCCTTCTTCAGGAATGAGGAAAGTTTGTCCAGCAGGCTAAGATAAAAGGTAGGGAGGAGGGACTTGGGGGAGGGGCGTTGGGAATGTGATAAGTGGAAAGAGGTCAAGGTGAGGGTGATAGGTCAGACTGGGGTGGGGGCGGAGAGGTCAGGAAAAGATTGCAGGTTAGGAAGGCGGTGCTGAATTCGATGGATTTGACTGAGACAAGATGGGGGGAGGGGAAATGAGGAAACTGGTGAAATCCGAGTTCATCCCTTGTGGTTGGAGGGTTCCTCGGCGGAAGATGAGGCCCTCTTCCTCCAACCGTTGTGTTGCTATGGTCTGGCGATGGAGGAGTCCAAGGACCTGCATATCCTTGGTGGAGTGGGAGGGGGAGTTAAAGTGTTGGGCTACAGGGTGGTTGGGTTGGTTGGTCCGGGTGTCCCAGAGGTGTTCTCTGAAACGCTCCGCAAGTAGGCAGCCTGTCTCGGCAGAGGCCTCACCTTCATCCCCCGACGCTCTTGGATTAACGAGTTCAACATGCGGCGAGACATCGAACAATTCTTTCGCCTCCGCGCCTACTTCTTCAACCAGGACTCCCGTCCACCCTCTGACGACCCCTTCTCCCGCCTCCAACGCACCCCATCCACCTCGACACCCCGTGCTGGCCTCTTACCTGCCCTCAACCTCTTCATAGCCAACTGCCGCCGCGACATTAACCGCCTCAACCTCTCCATCCCTCTTCACCCACTCCAACCTCTCACCCTCGGAACGTGCAGCCCTCCACTCCCTCCATACCAACCCCAACCTCACTATCAAACCGGCAGACAAGGGAGGCGCGGTAGTAGTTTGGCGCACCGATCTTTACACCACTGAGGTTAAACGCCAGCTCGCGGACACCTCCTCCTACTGCCCCCTTGACCATGACCCCACCACCAAACCATCATCTCCCAGACCATCCATAACCTCATCTCCTCAAGTGATCTCCCATCCACCGCCTCTAACCTCATAGTCCCACAACCCCGCACCGCCCGTTTCTACCTCCTGCCCAAAATCCACAAACATGACTACCCTGGCCAACCCATTGTCTCAGCCTGCTCCTGCCCTACCAAACTCCTCTCTCGACACGGTCCTGTCCCCCTTAGTCCACGAACTCCCCACCTACATTCGGGACACCACCCACGCCCTCCACCTCCTCCATGATTTTCGCTTCCCCGGTCCCCATCGCCTTATCTTCACCATGGACATCCAGTCCCTGTACACCTCCATCCCCCATCACGAAGGACTCAAAGCCCTCCGCTTCTTCCTTTCCCACCGTACCAACCAGTACCCTTCCACTGACACCCTCCTTCGACTGACAGAACTGGTCCTCACTCTGAACAACTTCTCTTTCCAATCCTCCCACTTCCTCCAAACCAAATGGGCCCCAGCTATGCCTGCCTCTTTGTAGGATATGTGGAACAGTCGATCTTCCGCAGCTACACTGGCACCACCCCTACCTTTTCCTCCGTTACATCGATGACTGTATCAGCGCTGCCTCGTGCTCCCACGTGGAGGTTGAACAGTTCATCCACTTTACTAACACTTTCCACCCCGACCTCAAATTTACCTGGACCGTCTCAGACTCCTCCCTCCCCTTCCTAGACCTCTCCATTTCTATCTCGGGCGACCAAATCAACACGGACATTTACTATAAACCGACCGACTCCCACAGCTACCTAGACTACACCTTCTCCCACCCTGCCCCCTGTAAAAACGCCATCCTATATTCCCAATTCCTTCGTCTCCGCCGCATCTGCTCCCAGGAGGACCAGTTCCAATACTGTACAACCCAGATGGCCTCCTTCTTCAAAGACCGCAATTTCCCCCCAGACATGGTCGACAATGCTCTCCACCGCATTTCCTCCACTTCCTGCTCCTCCGCCCTTGAGCCCCGCCCCTCCAATCACCACCAGGACAGAACAATATTGGTCCTCACCCACCAACCTCCATATACATCGTATCATCCGTCGTCATTTCCGCCACCTCCAAATGGACCCCACCACCAAGGATATATTTCTCTTCCCTCCCCTATCAGCGTTCCGAAAAGACCACTCCCTCCGTGACTCCCTCGTCAGGTCCACACCCCCCACCAACCCAACCTCCACTCCCGGCACCTTCCCCTGCAACCGCAAGAAAAGCAAAACTTGCGCCGACACCTCCCCCCCTCACCTCCCTCCAAGGCCCCAAGGGATCCTTCCATATCCGCCACAAATTCAGCTGCACCTCCAAATTAACTGCATTCGCTGCACCCGATGTGGCCTCCTCTATACTGGGGAGACAGGCCGCCTACTTGCGGAACGTTTCAGAGAAATCTCTGGGACACCCAGACCAACCAACCCAACCACCCCGTGGCTCAACACTTCAACTCCCCCTCCCACTCCACCAAGGACATACAGGTCCTTGGACTCCTCCATCGTCAGACCATAGCAACACGTCGGCTGGAGGAAGAACGCCTCATCTTCCACCTAGGAACCCTCCAACCACAAGGGATGAACTCAGATTTCTCCAGTTTCCTCATTTCCCCTCCCCACACCTTGTCTCAGTCCCAACCCTCAAACTCAGCACCGCCTTCCTAACCTGCAATCTTCTTCCTGACCTCTCCGCCCCCACCCCCACTCCAGCCTATCACCCTCACCTTAACCTCCTTCCACCTATCGCATTTCCAACGCCCCTCCCCCTAGTCCCTCCTCCCTACCTTTTATCTTAGCCTGCTGGACACACTTTCCTCATTCCTGAAGAATGGCTTATGCCCGAAACGTCGATTCTCCTGCTCCTTTGATGCTGCCTGTCCTGCTGCGCTTTTCCAGCAACACATTTTCAGCAGAGTAATAGTTCGGAATAACAGTCTGTGTTAAATGTAGAGTAATGGGGAACGGGTGGGTGGGATACTCTTCAGAGGGTCAGTCTGCACTTGTTGGCCGAAGGGCCTGTTTCCACACTGTAGGGATTCTAATTCGCTACAACTCAGACGGCGTGGAGCTTCACCTCGAGTCCAAGGGACCGCGCTGGCTTTCCTTCCCCACACCCCCGGACATCACCGAGGATTTGGGAGGTTAAAGAACATGCACAACGACAGAGAGAGAGAGAAATAAAAGAACGGTCAGAGCAGATGAGCTCCTACTCAACAGTCCTATTCCGTCTCGGGAGGAGTGGTCTCGTTAGTTGAGAAAAAAGGTATAATTTTGCTTTTAGAGTCATAGAGATGTACAGCATGGAAACAGACCCTTCGGTCCAACCCGTCCATGCCGATCAGATATCCCAACCCAATCTAGTCCCACCTGCCAGCACCCGGCCCATATCCCTCCAAACACTTCCTATTCATATACCCATCCATATGCCTCTTAAATGTTGCAATTGTACCAGCCTCCACCACTTCCTCTGGCAGCTCATTCCATACACACACCACCCTCTGTGTGAAAAAGTTGCCCCTTAGGTCTCTTTTATATCTTTCCCCTCTCACCCTAAACCTATGCCCTCTAGTTCTGGACTCCCCGACCCCAGGGAATAGACTTTGTCTATTTATCCTATCCATGCCCCTCATAACTTTGTAAACCTCTGTAAGGTCACCCCTCAGCCTCCAATGCTCCAGGGAAAACAGCCCCAGCCTGTTCAGCCTCTCCCTGTAGCTCAGATCCTCCAACCCTGGCAACATCCTTGTAAATCTTTTCTGAATCCTTTCAAGTTTCACAACATATAGTAGGAAGACTAGAAGTGTGCTTAATATTTGAAAAGGCGAAAGTGAGGACTGCAGATGCTGGAGATTGAGTCAATAGTGTGCTGCTGGAAAAGCACAGCAGGTCAGGCAGCATCTGAGGAGCAGGAGAATCAATATTCTGATGAAGGGCTTTTGCCCGAAATATCGATTCTTGTGCTCCTCGGATGCTGGCTGACCTGCTGTGCTTTTCCCACACCACAATGTCCTGAACAGCCACAACCTGACCTCCCAACTCCTATATTCAATGCACTGACCAGTAAAGGCAAGATAACTACTGCTTCACTCAACTCATTCCTGGGATGAAGTGACAAAAATAGAAATAACTGGAGAAACTCAGCCAGTCTGGTAGCATCTGCGGAGAGAGCGCAGAGTCACAGTTTGAGGTCCAGTAATCCCTCTTCTCCAAACAGCCTTTGTCCAAACAGAGAAAAGATCTGGCTTCCAGAGGTGAGGAAAGAGTAACTACCTTGACATTAAGGCAGCATTTGAGCAAGTTTGGTATCAAAGAACCTTAACAAAATTGGAGTAAATGGGAATTAAGGAAAAATCGCCAATGGCCATAAGCATTCCTAACACAAAGGGAAATGGTTTTAACGATTAATGTGAACCATCTCAGCTCCAGGTCACCTCTGTAGGAGTTTCTCAGGTAAGTGTCATGTGCCCAAGCATCTTCAGGTGCTTCATCAATGTCTTTCCCTCCATCATAGGAGTGTGAAGTAGGAAGATGTTCACTCCTAGAATCATCCAACTCATCTGTGCCTACCAGGTCTCCCAAATTAAACTAGTTCTGTCAGAAAGGAAGAGTCTTGTTTGGCCAACCTCCTTAATGATTACACAATGTTCAGTTCAATGATCAACTCTTCCAATTTTGAAGTAGTGTATATCCATATGCAAGGAGACCAGGGCAAGTATATGCAGGGCTGCGATAATCAGATTTTTAATCAAGAAGGGAATCAAGTATTTTGGAGAAAAGGCGGGAATGTAGAGGTGAAGATTGTCAGAGAAGCCATGATTTTATTGAACGTTGGAGCAGACTCAATGGCTGAATGGCCCACTACTGCTTCTGCCTCTTGTGGTGTTACAAGTGTCTTGCAGAACCCCAGGTGAGAGAAGGTTGGATAACATCAGTCAGCATTGACATACTTCACACTATAAACGTGATAATATGAGGGAGGTAATCATCAGGAAGGAGTGTTCTGGTCACCTACTGAAATCTTGAAGAGGCTTTGCTCAGCAGATCAATGGACTCGTGCAGGCAGAAAGGTCAATGAAGAAACTTGATTAAACCATATGCTTGTTCTGTACCATTAGATAACCAGAGTAAGACCAGAATCTTGATAGTGTAGTCCAGACAAGGAAGGTTCTGCAGCAGAACACTTAAATGAGATACTTAATGAACACTTTTCACCTGTCTTCACAAGAAAGTAGCATGAAGATAATGTCATAACAGATGAAAGGAGACCACAAATTGGTGGTAATGGCGAATGAGGCTGTTGAACAAGGCAGCTGGAGCAAAACAAATGAACCCTTTCTGAAAGAAAGGGTGTCTTTACGGAAAGGAAGTTTAATAAGTAGAAGTGTCATATAAACAAAGCATTTCCTCATCAATGTAAACCACAGGCTTAATTCCATTAAATACTGTGTCTTCTATGTTTAACTTGTATTTCCCTTCATGTTTGTTATGGTCCAATGCCAGTGAAATAAAGGATCCTTGCTTCGTGGTCTTTAGGACATCCGTGTGTTCAAATTTCTTGTTACAATTTAATAGAATAAAATAATGATATAACATAGAACATAGAAGAATACAGCGCAGTACAGGCCCTTTGGCCCTCGATGTTGCGCCGATCCAAGCCCACCTAACCTATACTAACCCACTATCCTCCATATACCTATCCAATGCCCGCTTAAATGCCCATAAAGAGGGAGAGTCCACCACTGCTGCTGGCAGGGCATTCCATGAACTTACGACTCGCTGAGTGAAGAACCTACCCCTAACTTCAGTCCTATATCTAACCCCCCTTAATTTAAAGCTATGACCCCTTGTAATACCCGACTCCATACGCGGGAAAAGGTTCACACTGTCAACCCTATCTAACCCCCTAATCATCTTGTACACCTCAATCAAGTCACCCCTAAACCTTCTTTTCTCTAATGAAAACAGCCCCAAGTGTCTCAGTCTATCCTCATACGATCTTCCTTCCATACCAGGCAACATCCTGGTAAACCTCCTCTGCACCCGTTCCAGTGCCTCCACATCCTTCCTATAGTATGGCGACCAAAACTGCACACAATATTCCAGATGCGGCCGCACCAGAGTTTTATACAACTGCATCATGACCTCAGGACTCCGGAACTCAATTCCTCTACCAATAAAAGCCAGTACGCCATATGCCTTCCTCACCGCACTATTTACCTGGGTGGCAACTTTCAGAGATCTGTGTACATGGACACCAAGATCCCTCTGCTCATCCACACTACCAAGTATCCGACCATTAGCCCAGTACCCCATCTTTTTGTTATTCTTCCCAAAGTGAATCACCTCACATTTAGCTACATTGAATTCCATTTGCCACCTTTCTGCCCAGCTCTGCAGCTTCTCTATATCCTGCTGTAACCTGCCACATCCTTCCTCACTGTCAACAACTCCTCCGACTTTCGTATCATCCGCAAACTTGCTCACCCAACCTTCTAACCCCTCTTCCAGGTCATTTATAAAAATGACAAACAGCAATGGTCCCAAAACAGATCCTTGCGGAACACCGCTAGTGACGGCACTCCAAGAAGAAACTTTGCCATCAACTACTACCCTCTGTCTTCTTCCATCCAGCCAATTCCTAATCCAAACCTCCAACTCACCCTCAATGCCATATCTCCGTATTTTCTGCAGTAGCCTACCATGGGGAACCTTATCAAACGCCTTACTAAAATCCATATATACCACATCTACCGCTTTCCCCTCATCAACCTCCTTCGTCACCTTTTCAAAGAATTCAATAAGGTTTGTGAGGCACGACCTGCCCTTCACAAAACCATGCTGACTATCCTTGATCACATTATTCCTATCCAGATGTGCATAAATCCCATCCCTTACAATTCTCTCTAAGACTTTGCCCACAACAGAAGTGAGACTCACCGGCCTATAGTTACTAGGGTTATCCCTACTCCCCTTTTTGAACAAGGGAACCACATTTGCTATCCTCCAGTCTTCTGGCACTACTCCTGTAGACAAAGAGGACATAAAAATCAAGGCCAATGGCTCTGCAATCTCCTCCCTTGCTTCCCAGAGAATCCTAGGATAAATGCCATCAGGCCCAGGGGACTTATCTATTTTCACCTTTTCCAGGATTTCCAACACCTCTTCTCTACATACCTCAAAGCCATCCATTCTACTTATTTGTGACTCAGTATTCACATCGACGACAATGCCCTGTTCCTGAGTAAATACTGAAGAAAAGTATTCATTCAGTGTCTCCCCAATGTCTTCCGCCTCCACACGCAACTTCCCACTACTATCCTTGACTGGACTTATTCCTACCCTAGTCATTCTTTTATTCCTAACATACCTATAGAAAGCCTTAGGGTTTTCCCTAATCCTACCGACTAAGGACCTTTCATGTCCCCTCCTTGCTGCTCTTAACTCTCTCTTCAGGTCCTTCCTGGCTACCCTATAACTCTCAATCGCCCCAATTGAACCTTCACGTCTCATCTTGAGATAGGCCGCCCTCTTCCATTTAACAAGGGATTCCAATTCCTTATTAAACCACGGCTCCCTCGCACGACCCTTTCCTCCCTGCCTGACAGGTACATAATTATCAAGGACACTCAATAGTTGCTCCTTGAACAAGCTCCACATATCATTTACACTCTTGCCTTGGAGTCTACTTTTCCAGGCCACACATCCTAAGTCATGCCTCACCGCATCATAATTTCCCTGACCCCAGCTATAACTCTTGCCCTGTAGTACACACTTATCCCTCTCCATCACGAGAGTAAAAATCACCGAATTATGGTCACTATCCCCAAAGTGCTCACCTACCTCTAATTCTAACACCTGGCCTGGTTCGTTACCCAGAACCAAATCCAGTATGGCCTCACCTCTTGTTGGCCTGTCTACATATTGTGTCAGGAAACTCTCCTGCACACATTGAACAAACACTGACCCATCTAACGAACTTGAGCTAAGGGAGGGTCTTAATAGGTTTGTATACTCAAAGTTAAAATTAATAAGCCATTCTTTAACATAGGATGTGTCTTGTCTTACTGAGGGAAATAAATAAATTGTGGAGTCTTTGGCCCTAGGTATGGAAAGGATACTAGAGGACTGGACCATCATAAAGCTTACGCCAGATGGTGCTGTTGAGCTTTCTTTACAATTTTAAAAATATATTTTGTATCTTTTGTATCTAGTACACAGTATCAACAGTAGCAAGCAGCTACAAGATGCACTGCAGCAACTCTCCAAGGCTGCTTTAATAGCACCTATCAAACTCACAACCTCCAGAAGGACAAGGGCAAGAGAGCTGTAGGAACACCACGTGGCAAGTCATGAGTCCTCCTGATTCGGAACCACAGGTGGAATCTTCCCAGCCCATGAAGAACATGGTTGTTGACAAATCAGTTGGGAAAATAGGGTGGGGTCAGCAGAAATAAGATTCTTAATGTCAAAAGGAAAACGTACAATTCTCTAAATGTGCTTCAGATGACGAGACAAGAATCTCACTAGTGAGCAGTGAGAAGCCTATTTGCGTACCTTAGCATTGTATTATTCCCTAACCTTATTTCATTGAGATACAGTTTCCCCATTCTCCCACGTATGCTAAAACCAAACTCAAAGGTGACGGTACCCGACATGAAAATCAGTGGTAACCTGGCACTCCAGCTCATCTTTTTTTCTCCAGACTTCCATATTGGACAACAGTTAGTAACATCTCATGGCAGCAACCACCAAACATACAGACCCCCCCCCACCCCCACCCCAAGTACATGACTGTTGGCATTGGACAGATCTCAGTCTCTCCGTATCTCATGACACATTTATGATCCACTTACAATAAAGTCCGACACTTGGATGTTGCATGTTGGAGAATTCTGGCACTTATCATCGTAATGCTGCTGCCAGGACATTGCGCACAGGAACAGATGCCCACCTGATAGATTAGACCTGGGTGCACCTCTGGATTCTTTGCGTGTTGTCTTTGTACCTACTTGGATACTCAGCATTTTTAGCACAGACACATGGCCATGCACTTTATCATGGTGTTAGCATTGATCATTCAAAGGTGTGGACAATGTTGTATGGCAGTATGCTACTTTATTCACATCTACACCATGTGCCAGCGGCTAATGTGGCAAAACACACTGCATGTGCATGAACTAAATGGCCATGTCTTAAAATGTAAGGGCCATCAAGGAAGACCGTCTTCAGTCAGGGTGTCTCGGCACAGTAAGTCTAGGGCAATGTTTGCTTTCAGTCAGTTACTTGGAACAGTCAGGTTCATTGTTTTGTATCACTGCTGGTAGGGAAGGGAGCTATGATCAGTCTCGCAGGTCCAGTGTAGTCAGTCCAGGGATTTGCACAGATACCAGTCAGGGGTCCAGTTACCCATCAGTTGGGAATACCTGTTCAAGTCAATTGTGTGAATGGATCCTGGTCAATTCTTAGCATTATCAACGCAATGAAAGTGAAGGGAGAATATCAGAGGCTGCTGTTGTTGTGTGAAGCTAGGGAACTCAATTGTCAGAATTGGAGGCAGCATGCTGGGATGCAGAGTAGACAATAGTTGTAAAGCTGGAGCCATTCAACATATAAGGAAGAGATAAGAGAGCAAGGGAGGAAAGGGACGATGCAAATGGGGGAGGAATGTGTCATTGACAGTCAGCAGCACCCTGACTTTGATGAGAGAGAAATGTAGCACTATGTCTGGTATGACTACAGATATACCTGGGACTTAGCAGATAGAGTAGGGAGGTGAACAGTTAAACAGCTTGGGTAGAAATGTGACTAAGATCAAAGCCAGTGGGTTTGACAGGGAGGGCATCCAAGAAGGGAATATGAACATTTTGGGGTCGTGTAAACTGAGAGGCAGAGTCTGAGTATTTCTATTTATCTGTTCAGAGATGTTAAGACATACCATTGGAATAGGTGAGACTTGAACCCAGGCCTCCTGATCCAGAAGTAGGGACAATACCACTGTACTGCAGTGACCCTCAAATGCTGAGTCTGTGATTCACTAAAGCTTCATCTTCGTCTCTATTGTAATCTTGATATAAACAGCTGCAATCAAAGCTGGCGTGCGCAGAATAAATGTTTTGTCAGGAAAGGGGGTTCCATTTTAATGCAATATGAGGCCCTTTAAAGAGCAATTGCATTATACAGATACTTGAGATCACAAATGGACATATGTGGAAGTTATGATTGATTGCATAGAGACCAATCATAGCACCAATCATTACAAATTGATCATATGCAAGGTCTCTCAAGACAGTGAGGCACAGCAATGGATTATAATACGGAATGATTCGCCCCAATTGCCAAAATAGCAATTGTCTTTCAAGGTCCTACAGTCTGCACAGCAAGACCTGCTCATTTCACATCTTGGACCATAAAGCAGCCAGAGTCGAGATTGTGGTGCTGGAAAAGCACAGCAGGTCATGCAGCATCTGAGAAGCAGGAGAATCGACATGTTGGGCATAAGCCCTTCATTAGGAATTATAAAACATCCACACTGTTATGACAGTAGAAGAAATCCTCAGTTTTTAACCACACGTACATTGTATGTGCACCAAGAAGCTTGAGCAACAGATACCTGAATCAGGACAATGGAGTGCAACATTAATACAGAGACAATCTGAGGATTATTAGATAAGCCATGATCTGCTTTAATGGTGGAGCAGAATCAATTTGCTGAATGGCTGACTTATGCTCCTATATCTTTGGTCTCATCCAAATTAAAGACTTACACATGCCTCAACATAATAACTAGACTGCATCTAGGACGACAAATAAAATTCTCTTCCAAGCTACTTGCAATCAGACTTGGAAATATAGCACTGGTCCTCAGTGTTGCTAGGTCAAATTCTTGGAATTCCCTCCCCAACATCATTGTGTCTACATGCAGCATATGAACTGCAGCAGTTCAAGAAAGTATGTCACCATCCTTCCAAGGCAACGACGGGTGGCAGTAATGCTGCCCCAGTCAGCAATAGCCATATCCTACAAGTGAATGTAATAAAAGTCAACTTTGATGTTCTCAATTTAATTCAAATTAACACTTAACAGAAAACGAGTAATCGTGCATACTTTAAAAGAAAGATACATTAAAACATTTTCACCCTAACTCTTCATGTGCCTTATCACATGACTAATAAAACTATCAAAAGAAATATAAAATGAAGAAAAAAGTTGATCTCACAATTAAATATTGATTTCAATAGTTCTTGATGGAAAGATTTATAGAGGGACATTTAAACAACACCACAACTTTACAGGTTAACAGTAGGAAAGGAACAGAAACTTTCCTATCTTTTAAATTTTTTTGTTTATAGTTTTTCTCCTTTAAAACAATGTTCAGATTTTGATGTTTGTTCTTAACCTTATATGAGAAAGATAAGGAAAATAAAAATTTGGTAAACAAAAGCAAGATGTTTTGATTAGTTCAGATTGGATTTTCTGCCAAACATTTTCAAGGAGTCAGGGTTAAACCTAATCTCTTAAGAAGACAAAATGTTCCTCTTCCAGTTGCAAAAAATATTTTTTAAACAGAAACATTAATATGTAATTTTATATTTTCCCCAGTTCTTTCCATGTGATCTTGAATGAACAGGCTTTGCAATCAAGTTCATAATTTGAAATGAAGTCACCATCGCCCTACAGGATCATAGGGCTACTCTCTCTCGTTAGAGAAAGACAGTTGGTGGTGGTTTAATCTGAGGGTTACCACATAATCAGGTAAGGGGGAGGTTGAGAAGGAGAGTCATTCATGCTAACCTCAGATGGTGTAGATATTGAACCTATGCTGTTAGGCATGACCTTGCAAAGTAAACTAACCTTCCAGCTAACCAATCCCCTCATTTGCATATTGATTTCTGTAATGGCCTAAGAATTCAAAGTCTGGATCAGTGATGCTGGAAGAGCACAGCAATTCAGGCAGCATCCGAGGACAGGCAAAATCGACGTTTTGGGCAAAAACCCTTCATCAGGAATAAAGGCAGAGAGCCTGAAGCGTGGAGAGATAAGCTAGAGGGTGGGGGTGGGGAGAGAGTAGCATAGAGTACAATAGGTCAGTGGGGAAGGAGATGAAGGTGATAGGTCAGGGAGGAGAGGGTGGAGTGGATAGGTGGAAAAGGAGCTGGGCAGGTCGGACAAGTCAGGGGATCGAGTTGCTGGAGGTTAGAAACTAGGATGAGGTGGGGGAAGGGGAAATGAGGAAACTGTTGAAATCCACATTGATGCCCTGGGGTTGAAGTGTTACGAGACGGAAGATGAGGCGTTCTTCCTCCAGGCGTCTGGTGGTGAGGGAGCGGTGGTGGAGGAGGCCCAGCACCTCCATATCCTCGGCAGAGTGGGAGGGGGAGTTGAAACGTTGAGCCACGGGGCGATTTGGTTGATTGGTGCGGGTGTCTCGGAGATGTTCCCTAAAGCGCTCTGCTAGGAGGCGCCCAGTCTCCCCAATGTAGAGGAGACCGCATCGGGAGCAACGGATACAATAGATGATATTAGTGGATGTGCAGGTAAAACTTTGATGGATGTGGAAGGCTCCTTTAGGGCCTTGGATGGAGGTGAGGGAGGAGGTGTGGGCACAGGTTTTACAGTTCCTGCGGTGGCAGGGGAAAGTGCCAGGATGGGAGGGTGGGTCGTAGGGGGGCGTGGACCTGACCAGGTAGTCACGGAGGAAATGGTCTTTGCGGAAGGCGGAGAGGGGTGGGGAGGGAAATATATCCCTGGTGGTGGGGTCTGTTTGGAGGTGGCGGAAATGTCGGCGGATGATTTGGTTTATGCGAAGGTTGATAGGGTGGAAGGTGAGCACCAGGGGTGTTCTGTCCTTGTTGCGGTTGGAGGGGTTGGGTCTGAGGGCGGAGGTGCGGGATGTGGATGAGATGCGTTGGAGGGCATCTTTAACCACGTGGGAAGGGAAATTGCGGTCTCTAAAGAAGGAGGCCATCTGGTGTGTTCTATGGTGGAACCGCTCCTCCTGGGAGCAGATACGGCGGAGGCGGAGGAATTGGTAATACGGGATGGCATTTTTGCAAGAGGTAGGGTGGGAAGAGGTGTAATCCAGGTAGCTGTGGGAGTCGGTGGGTTTGTAGAAAATGTCAGTGTCAAGTCGGTCGTCACTGATGAAGATGGAAAGGTCCAGGAAGGGGAGGGAGGTGTCAGAGATGGTCCAAGTAAATTTAAGGTCAGGGTGGAATGTGTTGGTGAAGTTGATGAATTGCTCAACCTCCTCGCGGGAGCACGAGGTGGCGCCAATGCAGTCATCAATGTAGCAGAGGAAGAGGTGGGGAGTGGTGCCGGTGTAATTACGGAAGATCAACTGCTCTACGTAGCCAACAAAGAGACAGGCATAGCTGGGGCCCATACGTGTGCCCATGGCTAACCCTTTGGTCTGGAGGAAGTGGGAGGATTCAAAGGAGAAATTGTTAAGGGTGAGGACCAGTTCGGCCAAACGAATGAGAGTGTCGGTGGAGGGGTACTGTTGGGAACGTCTGGAGAGGAAAAAACGGAGGGCTTGGAGGCCCTGGTCATGGCGGATGGAGGTGTAGAGGGATTGGATATCCATGGTGAAGATGGGGCGTTGGGGGCCGGGGAAACGGAAGTCTTGGAGGAGGTGGAGGGCGTGGGTGGTGTCTCGAACATATGTGGGGAGTTCCTGGACTAGGGGGGATAGGACAGTGTCGAAGTAGGTAGAGATGAGTTCAGTGGGGCAGGAGCATGCTGAGACAATGGGTCGGCCAGGGTGGTCAGGCTTGTGGATCTTGGGAAGGAGGTAGAACCGGGCAGTGCGGGGTTCCCGGACTATGAGGTTGGAAGCTGTGGGTGGGAGATCTCCTGAGGTGATAAGGTTCTGTATGGTCTGGGAGATGATGGTTTGGTGATGGGGGGTGGGGTCATGGTCAAGGGGGCGGTAGGAAGAGGTGTCCTCGAGTTGGCGTTTGGCTTCAGCGATGTAGAGGTCAGTGCGCCAGACTACCACTGCGCCCCCTTTGTCCGCTGGCTTGATGGTGAGGTCAGGATTGGAGCAGAGGGATTGGAGGGCTGCGCGTTGTGAGGGTGAGTCAGGATTGGAGCAGAGGATTCAAGTACCAACTATCTGTGTTATAATCTATTCCCAAACCTGAAGAACATACAGTTTAAACTAGTTCACAACCAAATCATGACTCAAGTTTTTCACAAAAAATTCACCTGCCAGCATGTACATAAATAGAGGAGATATTCTTCTGTGGGATATCTTTGGAGGGTTGGTTTGGACTTGTTGGGCCAAAGGGCCTGTTTCCACACAGTAGGGATTCTAAAAAGGAGCTTTAGTTAGCTCAGACAGTTGGTTTGCAATGTAGAGTGATGTCAACAACATGACTTCAATTCCCATATTGGCTGAGGTCACCATGAAGGCCCTGCCTTCTCAATCTCTCCCCTTGCCTGAGGCATAGTGACCCTCAGGTTAAACCACCACCAGTTGTCTCTCTCTAATGAGAGAGCAGCCCTTTGATCCCCTGGGATTTCACCAATATTAGCAGAATAAGCAACAAATACACTATCAACATCAAAAACCAGATTTTAGGTCTACACACATGATGATACAGTCCAATCAAAACAATGAATCAAACTCTTCAATAAATGACTTCAAACAAAAGCACAATAAAAGTCTCTCAAAATGGAAGATGTCTTATCATTTTCAGTGACAGTTCAACTATAAGGGAGGGTTTCCCAGTTTTAGACTGTTTTGTCAAGTGAGATTTGCTACACAGTCTACTGTGGCCTGGACTAACTTTTCTTATGTATTCTTCTCTCCCCTTATTAATTGTGTAACTGGCTCTTGGCTGTTGTTCTCAGGGAATTTTGCAGCTGGAGAGTCACAAGTGCCACTGCAAGGACATTCTGGCATAGATGGCTATGGTGCCATATTGAAGACCAAACTGTCACTACTTCAAACATTGCAAGCTGTGAATAATCACTCATACCATGATGCTTGAGCTATAACATTCAGAACACTCTTTCAACTGCATCCTCCACCAGCTCAGAGACATGCACCTTGGTTAAAGACTAGACTTTATAGATTAAATTCAGGAGCACAATCTAGTCAATAATGAACAGTTGAAGCAAAGTGGAAAAATACATTAAAATAGGCCTGTTATAATGAAAACATGCCTGTTTTGGTTGAGAGAGAATTGCATAACCTTGATTGTCTATGGGAACCAATCTTTTATGTAGTTAACACAGAATAACATGGAAATCTTTCATATTCACAATGGAATGTTTGGAAAAGTACTGAAGATATTATGAAATTGCAATTCAGCAGGTAATCTAAGACTCAGAATAGTATTAATATCAGGGACTTTGCCCCACTCTTCAGACTTTTCACTATTGTGCTGGGGTTTGCAAGACCAGTGCCCTAAAATCTGAGATAGAGTTCTGAGTGCCACCATCACTGAAGTCCCCAACAGATAGATGTCAGTGTGAGGCTCACGTATCTATATATAATTATGCAGTTTAATCTAATAGATACATTCACTAGTTGCCTATTTCTTTAATATATAATAAGGAGATTTGTACTAAAGTGCACTTGAAATCATATTGATCAGACCTTAAAGCACCCATTAGGTACTTTCTGCCTAACAATATACCAACCCTGTCCTTGTGATGCCGAAGCTTGCAGCAAGCCAAGGAGAGTGACCTACATCAGGGCAAGAAACTCTCAGCAAAGAAATTGCTTCCAATATTATCCAAGATAACAGGGCCGATCACAGAGCAGGGTCCCTCCAGCCCAGCTGCAGAACGCAGGACTGCACTTAAACAGAGTGGGAGGAAAAGGAAGAAGAAAACTTAATGAGAGTATATTAGGTGGCTTTGGTGTCACATCATATATTCCACTTGTAAATATATGGTCATTTTCACTGCTATTCATTCTTCTGTAGTATAGTTTACACTGTCAGACCTGGCTAAGTCATACGCATGTCAGAGGTGAACATCCCAAGGATGAAAGAAGTAATGGCTAATCATTGTCTCATGCATCTCAGGACTCATTGAACTATGTTGTTGATGTCTGTTGACAAGGTGTTTTGCGAATAATGTAAATAACACTGATGCTGAACATGGTTTGCTGGGATTATGCTCAAGCCTGACATGCACATGAAATTCCATTCATAGTCAAACGTGAATGAGAGAATGGAGTCAGTGATGTTTCCACACATCTCTGCAAGGAAAGGTATACTTTATGAATCAACGTTTGAAGGGAACACATTGCCATTCAAGGCAGGGAGATGTACAATGCACAGCTCACATTTCCATTGCACCTAATAGTGCACTGTGCTGTGGGCAAAAACCACATAACACTGTGCTCAGGCTTTTTAAAATTGGAACAGAGAAGGTTGAGGGGGAAGTTAGAAAATTATGAGGTGCGTGGACAGGGTGAACAAAAAAGTGACTTCCCCCTTAGTTGAAGGGTCAGTAATGGAGTGGGGGGCATAATTTTAAGGTGAAAGGCATGAGATTTAAAGGGAACTTGAAGAAATCCTTTTTAACTAGAGTAAGATAAAGTCTGGAATGCAGTGCCTTGGGTGAGGGGGGTGCGTAGTTGAAGCAGGTAACCTCACAACCTTTGAAAAGTGTGTGCATGAGCTCTTGAAGTGTCAGAACATTCAATGCTATGGGCCAAGTGCAGGAAAGTCTGACTAGTGTAGATTTAGTGTATTTTTGGTGGTTCTTGATGGGCCAAAGGACCTCTTCCATACTGTATGATTCTATGAAAGTGCTGCCTGTCACAGATTATTCAGGATTCCTCTTAACCTGCTGGCTGCTTTGAGAATCTTTACTACACAGCACGCAAGTTTCATGAACTAAATGCAGGCTGAAGAACTATCTAACCCTAATACCTTGCGATGTTCATTCATTGTCTCACTGTCTGCTACTTCTTCTCTAATGGTTAGTAGGACATTTATACATAACTTTGCTCCTACATCTTATGGTCTTATTGTGTGTAGATATTTAAAAGTGTTAAAACCCAAAGAGATTAAGGATACAGTCAGATGGATAATGAGGCATTTATTCAGCAATGTGAAAGGCAAAAATAACAAGGTCCACATGTCCTTTGCTCTATATAAAAGCTGTTTGCCATATTACCAATAGAATGTTAAGCAATTAAACATAGTTCCAATACACCTCATTCATCCTGGAAGCGAGATTCACTGAGGTTATCTCTGGCCTCTCAGATTGGCAATACATTGCTCTGTCATGCTATCTTCACAGAATCCCTATAGTATAGAAGCAGGCCATTTGACCCATCAAGTTGACACCAACCCTCTGAAGAGCAGCCCATCCAGACCCCCCACCCACCCCTAACCCTGTAACCCTGCATTTCCCATGGCTATCCACTTAGCCTGCACATGCCTGGACATTATGGGCAATTTAGCGTGGGCAATGTACTTAATCTGCACATCTTTGTGAGATGAGACCAGAGTGCTCAGAGGAAACCCAGGCACACACAGGGAGAATGTGCAAATTCCACATGGCTGTCCGAGGCTCCTGCTCAATGGCCTGATCTATGTGTTCATTCTTACCCTCAGAAGATTGTTGCTGACCTCCCACTTCATGTTTGCCCAGGATATCGTCTCTTTGTTGGATTCTGGGTGTGAAGAGCACAAAATACCACAGTGATGTGGGGCACCCTTATGGACAATACTACAATGCCCCACTGCAGTGGTCCAGGCATCAAAACCTCATCTTTAGGGAATCTACAGTCTGTTGCACTGTGGCCCTGGTGGAAGTGTGACCAGCATTGTTTCTCCATCCTGTTTAGTCTGAGTATCATAAAGGTGTTCGCCTCCCTTTGCCTCTCAGCAGGCATCCCTATATGACCTGAGTACCTTGGTGGGAGACAGGAACCTGAGAGTTCTCTGGAATGTAACAGGTTTTTTTAAATTTCAAAAATATGCTTTATTCATAAAAATATCTATATTATACAATAGCATATTAAGGAAACAAACATTGGAGTTTCATTCTATCCAAACAAAACAAAGACTATGGCAGCACATAGGATATCTGACACAAGTTGCACAATTTAACATTGATAAACATGTGTAATTTGAACATTGATGGAGGGGGTACTTTTGCTGCTAATGATGACTGCAAGTTGGTTACAGAACGTTCTCAAAGAAACATAGAAATGATTGATAGCATTCTTCCCTTGGGGAAGCCAGCAATGGCAGAGAGTCCCACTGCTCACATAAACAAGGTGAATTGGGCCTTTAATGAGATGCAAATATATGGGGATAAGGGAGTCACTGCTCAGTTGTGAGATTTCTGAAGTCACCATTTACACCTTGGGGAGAAGTTGGAAAAGTTTTTCTTCAATGTCAAGAATCTGAGTTTATTTTCATTCTCACCAAATTTTCCAGCTTTTTCACCATTATACACACCATACCAGGGAGGGAAGCATTCTGCCCTAAGTTTCTGTTCCTTCAAAACAGAACATGACATTTATAACTTTGTCTGTTTCTGTATGCTTTCGTAGAACATAGAACAATATAACGCAGAACATGCCCTTCGGCCTCGATGTTGTGCTGACCTGTGAACTAATGTAAGTCCATCGCCCTACACCATCCCATCATGCATATGCTTATCCGAGAGCTGTTTAAATGCCCCTAATGTGGCTGAGTTAACTACATTGACAGGCAGGGCATTCCATGTTCTTACCATTCTCTGAGTAAAGAACCTGCCTCTGACAACTGTCTTAAATCTACCATCCGTCAATTTGCAGCTATGCCCCCTCATATAAGCAAACATCATCATCCTAGGAAAAAGACTCTCAATGTCCACCCTATCTAATTCTCTGATCATCCTGTATGTCTCTATTAAATCCCCTCTTAGCCTTCTTCTCTCCAATGAGAATAGACCTAAGTCCCTCAGCCTTTCCTCATAAGACCTTCGCTCCAGACTAGGCAACATCCTCGTAAATCTCCTCTGCACCTTTTCCAATGCTTCCACATTCTTCCTGAAATGGGGTGACCAGAACTGCACACAATACTCAGAGTAAGGCCGCACTAGCATTTTGTACAGTTGCAGCATGACATCACGGCTCTGGAATTCAATCCCTCTACCAATAAAACCTAACACACTGTATGCCTTCTTAACAGCATTATCAACCTGGATGGTAACCTTCAGGGCTCCATATACATGGACACTAAGTTCCCTCTGCACATCCACACTACCATGAATCTTTCTATTGACCCTGTATTCTGCCTTCCTCTTATTCTTCCCAAAGTGAATCACCACACATTTATCTGCATTTAACTCCATTTGCCACCTTTCAGCCCAATTCTGCAGTTTCTCCAAGTCTCCTTGCAACCTGCAACATTCTTCCACACTGTCCACCACTCGACTGACTTTAGTATCATCTGCAAACCTACTAACCCATCCATCTATGCCTGCGTCCAAGACGTTTATAAAAATAACAAACAGCAATGGTCCCAAAAAAGATCCTTGTGGCACACCACTAGTAACTGGACTCCAGGCTGAATATTTTCCATCAATCATCACTTGTTGCCTTCTTACAGAAAGCCAGTTTCTAATCCAAACTGCTAAATCACCTTCAATCTCATGCCTCTGCATTTTCTCCATGTGGAACCATATCAAAGGCTTTACTGAAGTCCACGTACGCCACATCAACTGCCCTACCCTCATCCACATGCTTGGTCACCTTCTCAAAAAACTCAGTGTGAGGCACAACCTGCCCTTAACGAATCCATGTTGACTATTTCCAATCAAATTGTTGCTTGCTAGATGATTATAAATCCTATCTCATAATCCTTTCCAAAAGTTTTCCTACAACAGATGTAAGGCTCACTGGTCTATAATTACCTGGGTCACTTCTACTGCCCCTCTTGAACAAGGGCACTACATTTGCAATCCTCCAGTCCTCTGGTACTAAACCTGTAGGCAATGACGACTCAAAGATCAAGGCCAAAGGCTCCACCATCTCCTCCCTAGCTTCCCGGAGAATTCTCAGAAAAATCCCATCTGGCCCAGGGGACTTATCTACTTTCACACCTCCTAGAATTGATAACACCTCCTTCTTACTAACCTCAATCTTTTAAAGTCTTAATAGCCCATATCTCAGTCTTCTCCTCTACAATATTCTCCTTTTCCCGAGTGAAAACAGATGAGAAATATTCATTTAGCACCTCTCCAATCTCCACAGGGTCCACACACAACTTCGTACTTTTGTCTTTGACAGACCAATTCTTACCCTAGTCATCCTTTTATTCCTCACATATCTAAATAAAGCTTTAGGGTTCTCTATTATTCTACCTGCTGGAGACTGCTCATGTCCCCTCCTTCCTCTTATCTCTCTTTAAATCCATCCTAGCTACTCTGTAACTCTCCATCGCCTCATCTAAATCATCTCACCTCAATGTCACATAAGCCTCCCTCTTCCGCTTAACAAGAGATACAATTTCTTTAGTAAACAACAGTTCCGTTACTTTATCACTTCCTCCCTGCCTGATAGGGACATAGCTATCAAAGTCATGCAATATCTGTTTCTTAAACCAGTTCCACATTTTGATTGTTCCCATCCCCTGCATTTTGCTGTCCCATTCAATGCCTCCTAAGTCTTGCCTAATTGCATTATAATTGCCCTTCCCCCATCTATAACTTTTGCCATGCAGCATGTACCTATCCCTTTCCATTGCTAAACTAAACATAATTATGGTCACTCTCTCCAAAGTGCTCACCTATCACTAAATCAAACACCTGGCCTGGTTCATGCCAAGTACCAGATCCAGTGTGGCCTCCCCTCTTGTCGGCCCTTTGACATACTGTGTCAGGAAATCATCCTGCACATACTGGACAAAAACTGATCCATCCGACATACTAGAATTATAGCATTTCCAGTCAATGTTGGGGAAGTTAAAGTCTCCCATAATGTCTACCCTGTTTCTTCCACTCTTGCCCAGAATCGGTTTGCCAATCCTCTCTTCCACATCCCTGGAATTTTGTGGAGGCCTGTAAAAAAACTCCCAGCAGTGTGACCTCACCTCTCCTGTTTCTAACCTTATAATTCTAACACCTTAGTAGATAAGTCCTCGTCAAAAGATCTTTCAGACACCTTATACTGTCCTTGACTAACAAAGCCACACCTCCTCCTCTTTTACCACCTTCACTGATCTTAATGAAAGATCTAAACCCTGGAACCTGCAACATCCATTCCTGACCTTGCTCTGTCCATGCTTCAGAAATTAGCACAATATCAAAGTCCCAGATAACTATCCATGCTGCAAACTCATGTTATTTCTTTTCCACTGAACCCTTCTTCTCTCTTCATAATAGAAACATAGAATATATGACCAGGAGTAGGCTGTTCAGCCATTCAAACTTGCTACACCATCAATGTGATAATCCAACGCTTTTTCCCATAACTTTTGATCCTTCAAGTCCTAAGAACTATACCAACACTTACATCTTTCTTGAAAGCTTCAATAGAACACAGAACAATACAGCACAGAACAGGCCCTTTGGCCCACGATGTTTTGCCGAACATTTGTCCTAGCTTAAGCACCCATCCATGTACCTATCCAATTGCCGCTTAAAGGTCACCAAAGATTCTGACTCTACCACTCCCACAGGCAGCGCATTCCATGCCCCCACCACTCTCTGGGTAAAGAACCCACCCCTGACATCTCCCCTATACCTTCCACCCTTCACCTTAAATTTATATCCCCTTGTAACACTCTGTTGTACCCGGGGAAAAAGTTTCTGACTGTCTACTCTATCTATTCCTCTGATCGTCTTGTAAACCTCTATCAAGTCACCCCTCATCCTTCGCCGTTCCAACGAGAAAAGGCCTAGCACTCTCAACCTATCCTCGTACGACCTATTCTCCATTCCAGGCAACATCCTGGTAAATCTTCTCTGCAATGTTTCGGCCTGAACAGTTTCCAGAGGCAGAGAATTCCACAGTGTCACCACTTTCTGGGTGAAGGATTTTCTCTTCATCTCAGTTCTAAATGGCTTACCCCTTATAGAGTCATAGAGATGTACAGCACGGACTGTGACCCCTGATCTGGACTCCCCTGGTCATCAAGGACATTGTTCCTGCATCTACCCTATCTCATCCTGTTAGATTTTTAGAGGTTTCTGTGAGATTGCCTCTCATTCTCCTAAACTTGTGAATACTGTACAATCCTAATTGACACAGTCAGAGGCTGTTAATTGGTGATTACTCTGATAAGTGATTAAGGTTTCTTCTGATGCTAAGATTCAAAATATTGTGAATCATGATATGATTAATAAAATATATAAAACCTGAATTAAATACAAAGTTGAATACAATAATTAAGTAGTCCCTTAGAATACATTGAAAATGATAGGATAAGTGATGTGTCACAGCTGAAACGTGCAGGGGTTCCTAGATACTAAGCAAACACATCTTCACAAATGTTTGATTTTGAGCACCTTCAGCTCTGACTTTATCTGCTGAAGGGAAAATTACAGATACTTTGATATATCAAAGAGGGGAAGGTTACCTGGATTCTTTGCACCAGGAGGCAGTCACACCTCTTAGGGTTATATTGTCTGATTTGGTCAGTGTTCAGGGACAAGAGAATATGACTCTGAGTGAGGCAGGTAAGGGGATGTAGAGTCTGGGATTCTAAGCTTTTGCAATTGGCCAGTAGATTTGAGGTCTTTCAGCTTGTCTCAATGATAGTGAGGGCTGCAGAGTGGATGCGCAAACTGACCCTGGAACCGTGGTACAGAAAACCATTCAAGGGACAGTAAGAAGGAACGTAGTGGTAACGGGACAGCACAGCAAGGGGGAGTTACACTATTCTCTCTAACAAGGAGTCGGAGTCCAAAAAGTGTCTATCCGGTTCCAGGGTTTGGGACATCTGCTTGCATTTGCTTGACATATTTCTACAAATCTCTCAGAATGTCATGAATTTTGGAACTCTGTTCTTGAAAAGCGTTTGGAAGCAGAGACATTGAATCTTTTTAAAATGAGTTGGATAAAATCTTATTAAGCAAAGGGATGAAATGTTATCAGAAGTAGATGGGAATGCAGATTTGAAATTATACTGACATCAGACATGATCTTATTGAATGCTGATAGAACAGGCTCAAAGGGTTAATGACCTATTGCTGCTCTAACGTGTTTGTGCATATGTTTTTATCACTGAGCCAATTTTGGGTCCAACTCACCACATTGCCCTGTATCCCGTGCACTTTCATTTTTCTGGCCAATCTAAAATTTAAAATTTTGATAACAGACCCAAAAACCAATAAAACCATAACTACAGAATTTCCTCAAGAAATCTTTTAAGCTTATTACAAAAAGTGCCAAGTATGATATTGACCATCATCCCTTTACTCGTTCTGTCTCCCTTTTAAATTGCAGTGTGCTCTAGTCTCAAGTCCATTCTCAACACTATTCTCATATCCTCTGACAAAACAGACACTTGCTGTCTAGGTGCAATAGGATCTTCTATTTAATTAACTAGAGTCATGATCTCACTACCTCATAATCAATGCTGTCCTTATTCATTAGACAATGCAAGCTTACAAACCATCTTTTTCAATTAGTAGTTAAGCTGATTTTGACAAATTCCTTGCCAACTCCCCAAGGCAGTCACTCAAAATCCACAACTGCTTATCATCTTCTCAAGAGCAATTAGAGATGGTTAACAAATGCAGGCCTCACCAGTGATGGCCAAATTATGTGAAAGAATTTTAAAAAGTTAGTTCAGATGATTCATTGAACAGAATTTTATTTGTTTCAATGTTTATTTGTTTTCCCCCAAGTTTAGTTCTATCCTCTATATGCTAATTTTTTGGGGGGATACAGTTACAAGCACAAGGCCCTCTGACACCTGAAATCATTAGAGATTCTTTGTGAGTAAACCTTAGTAATAAATGTTGTCAGTTGTTGAAATGTAATGGTTTAAGGTAATTCAGATTTGTGTGCACCATGTTAGATAAAACTGCCAAGTCACAAGAAGAATGTTAATTATCAATTGCAGGAAGCTCAGAGGAATGCAATTAACTTCCTATGTCATTAGATGTTTAAAATTTCAGCCAAACACCCTGTGAAACAGATCAAATGCCTCACTCAGTGAAATATCAGCAAAAAGGTGCAGGGATTTGAACTCGTCTTCTTTCTTATTTGTTACCTGTCCATCAACAAAGCTTCTCATTTCACCTGTAACCTTATCTTCCATTGCACCTGGAGGTTTTCTCAGGCCTTGTCTGTATGATTACCATATTTGTAAGTTCCAGTACTTTGATGGGATTATCATTTACAATTTTAACAGGTTTAACTGAGTGCTCTGCTGTAAATCCAGTACACCCAGAGAATCTCCACAGGCAACCATATAATAGCTTTGCAGCATGGTTAGAACAATTGATTTCAACAGACTCATGGCTATACACACAACACCATGTGAGGCTGAGTTCAGTAGGACTAATGTGGTTCCATTGCTCTTACAGTTCAGAAATAGGGCCCTTTAGTAATCATGTCTACACAAGTCATTAGATGTTCAACTATTCTAATCCCATTTTCAGCACTTGGTCCATAACCTTATTTGCTCTGGCATTTGAAGTGCTCATCCAAATATTTCTTAAAGGTCTTCAGGGTTCTTGCTTCCACCACCCTTTCAAACAGAGAGTTCTACATACATACACTCTCTGGGTGAAAATGTTTTTTCTTAAATTTCCTCTAAACCCCCTGCTCCTTGCCTTAAAATTGTATCTCTTGGTTATTCATCCCTCTACTAGCAAGAAACGTTTCTCCCTACCTACCATGTATATCCTCCTCAGACTTTGTATGTCTCAATCAGGTGACCCCTCAGGCTTCACTGTTCTATTGAAAACAACCCCAGCCTCTCTAGTCTCTCTTCATAGCTGGTGCTGGAAGAGCACAGCAGTTCAGGCAGCATCTGAGGAGCAGTAAAATCGACGTTTTGGGCAAAAGCCCTTCATCAGGAATACAGCTGCATTCCTGATGAAGGGCTTTTGCCCAAAACGTCGATTTCGCTGCTCCTCGGATGCTATCTGAACTGCTGTGCTCTTCCAGCACCACTAATCCAGAATTTGGTTTCCAGCATCTGCAGTCATTGTTTTTACCTCTCTTCATAGCTGAAATGCTCCAGCCCAGGCAACATCCTGGTGAATCACAGAATTGTTACGGTACAGAAGGAGACTATTTGCCTCATTGCACCTATGCCAGCTCTTCAAATGAGCATTATTAATCAGTGTCAACCTCCTTCTTTTGTCCCTATACCTTTGCACACTATTTCTATCCAAATGATCATCCAATGCCCTCTTGAATGCCTCAGTTGAATCTGCCTCCACCACATTTCCAGACCCTAACTACTCGATGACTCACATCATCCTTGCTTCTTTGCACAGCACTTTAAATCTATGCCCTCTCATTCAATATTTTTCCGACTCTTGTTAAAAAAAAAGAGTGTAAGGCAAAAGATGGAAAATTACAGACCAATTAGTCTAACCTCAGTCTCGGGTAAGATCCAGGAATCCATTGTGAAGGATGAGATTTCTGAATACTTGAAAGTATATCAAAAAATAGGGCAAAGTGAGCATGGCTTCATCAGTAGGAGGTCATATCTGATAAATCTGCTTGAAACTTTTGAGGAAGAAACAAACAGGTTGGATCAAAAAGAGCCAATGGATGTTATCTACCTGGACTTCAAGAAGACTTTTGACAAGGTGCCATACAGGAGGCTACTGAGAAAGTTAAAGGACCCATGGTGTCAGAGGCAAGGTGCTAGCATGGATAGAAGATTGGCTATCTGGCAGAAAGCAGAGAGTGGGGAGAACAAGGTCCTTCTCAAGATGGCAGCCGGTGACCAGTAGTGTTCCACAAGGCTCAGTGTTGGGACCACAACTTTTCACTTTATACATTAATGATCTAAATGAAGGAACTGAGGGCATTCTGGGTTTGTTTGCAGATGACACAAAGATAAAGTTAAAAATCACAGATCACCAGATTACTAGTGACGAGCTACCTGCCTAAGGAGCAGCGCTCCAAAAGCTTGTACTTCCAAATAAACCTGTTGGACTATAACCTGGAGTTGTGTGTTTTTTAACTTTGTCAACCCCAGTCCAACACTGGCACCTCCACACAGAGTCATAGAGATGTACAGCATGGATACTAACCTTTCAGTCTAACTCATTCATTGCCAACCAGATATCCTAAATGAATCTAGTGCCATTTGCCAACACTTGGCCCACATCCCTTTAAACCCTTTCTATTCATATAACCATCTGGATGCCTTTTAAATGTTGTGATTGCACCATCATGGATATAAAGATAGGTAGAGGGACAGGTAGCTTTGAGGAAATGAGAAGGCTGCAGAAGGATTTGGAGAGGTTAGGAGTGTGGGCAAAGAAGTAGCAGATGGAGTACAACGTGGGAAAGTGTGAGCTCATGCACTTTGGTGGGAAGAATAGAGGCATGAACTATTTTCTAAATGGAGGGAAAGTTCAGAAGTCTTCAACAGTTGGTGAAGTGGATAAAATACCTGGCATCAGTCCCTCCCTTAAGTACCCATAATGAGATGCCACATGTTACCTCTTGTGCTCTGGAAGCCATTGTTGGCATAGAAATTAAGGGTCACTGACAGAGTTCCTACCAAATCCATGTTCCTATGTGTCCAGACAAGCAATCTGACAAATTTTGGTGACTGTTTCTTATGGTATCCTCATGGCCTTGCTCACCATTTTAGTTGAGTATCTGATTTAGAGGTCAGAGGTGAGGTGCTGAATAGCTGAATGTGCCAGGAGCTGGTAGAGTTGAAGATACAATTGTAATTTTTTAATTGACTCGTGGAATGTGGGCATTGCTGGCTAGCCAGCATTTTAATGCCCATCCTTAGTTGCCCTTGGGGAGGTGCTGGTAGCCTGCCTTCTTGAATTGCTGAAGTCCACATGCTGTAAGTTGACTCACAAGGGAGATGCACTGCACAAATTTACCAGGATTTTGATCCAACAACAGTGAAAACAATGACAATATATTTCCAAGTCAGGATGATGAGTGGCTTGGAGGGGAACTTGAAGCAGTGATGTTCCCATGTATCTTCTTTGAAAATCACACAACACCAGGTTATAGTCCAACAGGTTTATTTGGAAGTACAAGCTTTCAGAGCACTGCTCCTTCATCAGGTAGCTAGTGGGGCAGGATCATAGGACACAGAATGTCGTATAAATTCACCAGAGAGAAAAGTCCGAGCTCAGTCAACCTCTCTTCATAAGAGAAGCCCTCCAGTCCAGGCAGCATCCTGGTAAACCTTCTTTGCATCCTCTCCAAAGCCTCTGTATCTTTCCTATAGTAGGGCGACCAGAACTGGGCACAATATTCCAAGTGTGGTCTTATCAGGGACTTGTAGAGCTGTAGCAAAACCTTACGGCTTCTAAACTTGATCCCCCCCCGTTAATGAAAGCCAAAACACCAGATGTTTTCTTAACAACCCTATCCACTTGGGTGGCAACTTTGAGGGATCTATGTACAGTCTTCCACACTGCCAAGAATCCTGTCTTTAATCCTATATTTAGCATTCAAGTTCCACCTTCCAAAATGCACCACTTCGCATTTATCCAGGTTGAACTCCATCTGCCATTTCTCAGCCCAGCTCTGCATCCTGTCTGTGTCGCGCTGCAGCCTGCAGTAGCCCTCGATACTATCAATGGCCCCTCCAACTTTGTGTCATCTGCAAATTTACTAACCCACCTTTCAACCTCCTCATCCAAGTCATTCATAAAAATTACAAAGAACAGAGCCCTGCGGGACTCCACTCAACACTGAACTCCAGGCAGAATACTTTCCATCTACAACCAATCTCTGCCTTCTGTCAGCCAACCAATTCTGAATCCAGATAGCCAAATCTCCCTGTATCCCATACCTCCTGACCTTATGAATGAGACTACCATGGGGAACCTTATCAAATGCTTTGCTGAAGTCCATATACACCAAATCCACTGCTCGACCTTTGTTGATCTGTCTTGTCATCTCCTCAAAGAGCTGAAAATGTGTTGCTGGAAAAGCGCAGCAGGTCAGGCAGCATCCACGGAACAGGAGAATCGACGTTTTGGACATAAGCCCTTCTTCAGGAATGAGGAAAGTGTGTCCAGCAGGCTAAGATAAAAGGTAGGGAGGAGGGACTTGGGGGAGGGGCTTTGGAAATGCGATAGGTGGAGGGAGGTCAAGGTGAGGGTGATAGGCCGGAGTGGGGTGGGGGCGGAGAGGTCAGGAAGATGATTGCAGGTTAGGGAGGCGGTGCTGAGTTCGAGGGATTGACCCAGTAAGATTAGTGAGGCATGACCTGCCCCTCACAAAGCCATGCTGACTGCCTTTAATCACGCTATGCTTTTCCAAATAGTCATAAATCCTATTCCTCAGAATTCTTTCCAAAACCTTGCTGACCACAGACGTGAGACTGACTGGTCTGTAATTGCCAGGGATTTCCCTATTACCCTTCGTGAAAAGAGGAACAACATTCGCCTCCTTGCAATCCTCCGGTACGACTCCAATGGAGAGTGAGGAAGCAAAAGTCTTCGCCAACGGCTTAGCAACCTCCTTTCTCGCTTCCTGGAGCTGCCTAGGATAAATCTGGTCTGGCCCTGGGGACTTATCAATCTTAATGTTTTCCAAACTTTCCAGCACATCAACTTCATCAATCTTGATCTGTCCAAGCGTGTTCCCAGCTCCTCAAAGTTCTCATTCACAACAAGGTCCCTTTCCTTCCTGAAAACTAAAGCAAAACACTCATTTAGGGCTTCCCCTATCTGCTCAGACTCCATGCACAAGTTCCCTCTGCCATCCCTGATCGGCCCTACCTTCTCCCTGATCATTCTCATATTCCTCACGTATGAGCAAAATGCTTTTGGGTTCTCCCTAAACCTTCTTGCCAAGCCTTTTTCGTGCTCCCTTGTGGCTTTCCTCAGTCCATTCCTGAGCTCCTTTCTAGCAAGCCTGTAATCCTCTAAAGGTGTGCTAGATCCTTCTTTCTCCACCTTACGTAAGCTGCCTTCTTCCTTTTGACGAGAAGCTCCTCTGTTCTTGTCATCCAAGGTTCCTTAATCTTACCCCTTCTTACCTGTCTCAGAGGAACAAATTTGTGTGTCACTCGCAACAACTGCTCCTTAAATAGTCTCCACATGTCTGCTGTGCCCTTTCTGTGGAACAATTGCTCCCAGTCTGTACTTCCCAACTCATGTCTGATAGCGTCATAATTTCCTTTTCCCCAATTAAATATCTTCCCTCAGTAACTGCTCCTTTCCCCCTCCAAGGCTATGGTAAATGTGAGGCAGTTGTGGTCACTATCACCAAAGTGTTCTCCCACCGCGAGATCTGACCCCTGTCCTGGCTCTTTGCCAAGGACCAAATCCAAAATGGCCTCTCCCCTCATTGGCCTGTCTACATACTGAGTAAGGAAACCCTCCTGAACACACCTGACAAAAACGGCTCCATCCAAACCATCTTCACTAAGGAGATTCCAGTTGATATTGGGAAAGTTGAAATCACCAATAACAACAACCCTGCTACATCTGCATTTTTCCAAAATCTACCGGCCTATGAGATCTTCAATCCCCCTACTGCTATTAGGGGGTCTGTAGAAAACCCCCAATGCGGTGGCTGTTCCCTTGCTGTTCCTAACCTCCACTCATACTGACTCAGTAGACAAACCTTCCTCAACAACCTTTGTTTCTTTAGCTATGATGCACTCTCTGATTAGCAATGCTACACCCCTCCTCTTTTTCCACCCTCCCTGTTCTTTCTAAACATTGTAAACCCTGGAACATCTAGCAACCATTCCTGCCCCTGTGAAACCCACATCTCTGTTATGGCCATAACATCATAGCACCAAGACCTGATCCATGCTCTAAGTTCGTCACTCTTATTTCGGACACTCCTTGCATTAAAGCAGACACACTTTAGCCGATCCCTTTGTTTCATCACGTGAGAAACCTTCCTGATAGATTTACTACATCCTGTCACTGCCCCATCTACAACTGCCCCCCTCTCAGGTATGTAGCTTTGATCCCACCCCCATGTAGGTTTGCTCGCTGAGCTGGAAGGTGCACTTTTAGACGTTTCGTCACCACACTAGGTGACATTTTGAGTAAGCCTCCGAATGAAGCACTATGTTTGAGTTTCCTTGCGTTGGTGATGTCATTTCCTGTGGTGACATCATTTACTATGGTGATGTCATTTTCTGTTCTTTTTCTCAGTGGGTGGTAAATGGGATCCAAGTCAATGTGTTTGTTGATAGAGTTTTGGATTCCATACTTCTGGGAATTCTTGAGCATGTCTCTGTTTGGTTTGACCTCGGATGGATGTGTTGTCCCAGTTGAAGTGGTGTCCTTCCTTATCTGTATGTAGGGATACTAGTGAGAGTGGGTTATGTCTTTTTGTGGCTAGTTGATGTTCATGTCTCCTGCATTGGACAAACAGGCTGCAAACTAGCCACCAGAATACATGAACATCAACTAACCATAAAAATGACCCACTCTCACTAGTATCTTTACACACAGATGAGGAAGGACACCACTTCAACTGGAATAACTCATCCATCGTATGACAAGCCAAATAGAGACATCCACGAGAATTCCTAGAAGTATGGCATTCCAACCGAAACTCTATCAACAAACACATTGACTTGGATCCCATTTACCACCCCGCGACAAAAAGAACAGGATATCACATCACAATAGGAAATGATGTCACCACAGGAAATAACATCACTAACCCAAGGAAACCCAAACATATAAATAGAAAATGGGCACAAAACATCTGAAACTGAATCTTCCAGCTCAGCGAGCAAACCCACATCCTGGGAATAGTCTAGTTTGGTGTATGTCGGCTGGCATAGACATTGTGGGCCAAAGGGCTATTTCTATGCTGCTTGACTTTATGACTTTATCTCTATAACCATCTCCTGGACGACTGTTAATAGTTTGTTCTTCTCTGGATGTGATGATGTGCTACAGTACTGCCTGTCTTCAATGGTGTTTTCCCTTAATATCCATATCCAGACCAGCTTTCGCCTCAGGTGATACCTATTGTTAGCCTTGCAGCATTTGTTGGTAAACAATAAGAACTCATCCTTCTTCCCACACCATTCAACATTCAACATGTAACCCACATTACTTTTAATGGACACCAACATTACCTCGGGGAGGCAATAGCCTAGTAGTATTATCACTGGACTGTTAATCAGGAGTCTCAAGTAATGTTCTGGGGACCCAGATTTGAATCCTGCCCGACAGATGGTGAAATTTGAATTCAGTGAAAATCTGGAATTAAGAATCTAACGATGACCATGAATCCATTGTCAATTGTTGGAAAAACCCATCTGGTTCACTAATTTTCTTTATGGAATCGAGACTGCCAGCCTTACCTGGTCTGGCTTACATGTGACTCCAGACTCAGATCAATGCCCTATGGGATGAGCAATAAATGCTGGCCTAGCTAGTGATACCCTCATCCCATGAATGAATTTTTAAAAACCCATTCCCCACCATCATGGAATCAATATCATAGAATGCAGATAGAGATCAATTGGCTGCACCGATCCTTTGAAAAGTATTTCACCCAGACCTATCTCTGTAACCCTGCATTAACCATGGCTAATCCACCTCACTTGCACATCTGTGGACTTTAGGAGGCTGGGAAATTGGTTTAGTGAAGCAACAGTACCCACCCATTATTCCTACTTTTTGTTGCCTGCCACTCAACCAATTTTCCAGCCATGTCAGTAATTTGTCCTCATTTCTGTGGGCTTCTACTTTAGTTAGCAGTCACTTATCTGGGATTTTATCAAAGGCTTTCTAGAAGTCCACATGAACAACATCCATAAACATTCCCCTATCCACTACCTTAGTCACTTCAAAAAAGATTTGTCAGACATGATCTACCAATGATAAATCCATGCTGCCTCTCCCTGATTACCTAAAATAATGATAAATCTACTGGATAGGTTTGGTGCTATCAATAGTGATGTTCTGAGGATGGCACAGAGAACATTCACGTCAAAATGGGAAGTGATATTGGCAAGGGGGCGGATCCAGAGTCAGACTCAGGTATTGGAAGGTTGTACTAAATTGCCCAAGAGTGTCCTGCGATGTGTAGGCTGGGTGGATTAGCCATGGTTAATGCAGGGTTACAGGAATAGGTCTGGGTGGGATCCTCTTTGAAAGATCAGTGCAGACTTGATGAGTCAATTGGCCTCTATCGGTACTGTGGGAATTCTATGACTGGGGGAGTGGGTGGTGAGAGAAGTATAAGGGGTTATGTTGGGGTCCATTAAAAGTAGGAGAAAGTGAGGTCTGCAGATGCTGGAGATCAGAGCTGAAAAATGTGTTGCTGGAAAAGCGCAGCAGGTCAGGCAGCATCCAAGGAGCAGGAGAATCGACGTTTCGGGCATAAGCCCTTCTTCAGGAATGGCTAGACTATATGGAGAGTCTAGTTCAGTTTCTGGCTAATGTTAAGCTCCAGGATATTGAGCGAGAGTGTTTAACCCACTGCCATATCCCTTCCATGTATGCCCAATTTGAAGAAACTCTGCTCCTCTCTCCTACAGGATTCGATTTCAATCTTTTTTCTTTCATTACTTTTGTCGTTATGCCTGGTGTTTAATAAGTATTTGCTAAAACCTGCTTTCACGACCACATCGCATTCCTCATTGACTGCCTCTGGCTCAGACTGACCCCACTTGAATTCCACCTTAAGTTTCATCCTTTATGTTTTGAATCCACCCAGGATCATAGGTATCTCCATGACATACAATGATGCTCAGACAGTAGCTCTCACTGTATCCTGATATTCACACTCAGTGCCATTATGACTCCTTTAACAAGGTTATGCAGCCTTTGGCTTTTTTTTCAGAGAAGTTGTAAACAACACAGACTCTGAGAAGTCTGGGGTTGAAGGGTTTCAGGACCAATTTGTTTATAGCTAACAGCTACTGCCTCAGGCAGCAGGCTTTCACATTAAAAAAAACATTTGTACACTGAAAGGGGAGTGGCCAGTTTTCCCAGCTCAGTTTTTCTCTGGTTTGGATTGGTTTTTAACAGTAGTGTGAAAAAAGCTGCTGGACCCAAAGAAGCAGGTCCAGTCTGGTCCTCTCTCTCTGACGTCTCTCCTGTAAGACCCTGTGTTTGATTTTACCTTTTGTGCTGAGGGGCGTTTATGGGGATTGTTGCAAGTAGTTGGAACAGCATCAGTAAGTTGGGATGATCTGTTGGGTTTTCAGAAAGGTTAAGTTATTTGCGATACTGTTTCTGTTGTTTGTGTTTTATTCAGTAAGCTTGTAAATAGATTCTCTTTTGTTTAAAACTAAGTGGTTTGACCTGTGTTATTTCTCCTGGAATTTCCACTTTGCATCTGCTTAAGAAAACTAAAAAAGTTAGGGTCTGGGCTACTTTCTTGAAATGTTTTGAGGGGTCTGGCCTGGTCCATAACACCATGCATCACCATATGCACATCTTCTCCATTGACACCGTCTCACACTGGCTCAGAGCTACCCTGCCAGCTTCCCCGCCCCAGTTCCATTTCATCCTCTTGACAAATTCGATGTTTTAACAATAAACGTTTTCTTTTCTTTTCAGGCATTAAAAAACCTAAGATGCAACAACTTAGAGATATTCAACCTTCTTTCACTCCCTTTCCCTATGATTGCATTCCCTCTCCCAACCCTATCTTCTTTCCCTCATCTCCAGTCCCTTCTGATCTTCTGCCCTCTGAATGTTCTGTATTCAGCAAGGTCTCAATTTCATCCTAGAATGTCCAGACTACCCAGACAGGATTGTCCAGATGCATTGTTACTGCCTGCTCCTGCCCCACTGAACTCATCACTTTCTACCTTGTCTCAATTTTTTCTTCCCTTGTCCAGTCCCTTCCCGCATTCATCCGCTATTCTTTTGATGCTTTTATGTCAGTTTCAAAATTTGCAGTTTGCGGGCACTAGCTATTTCCTTGTCACCATGGATATGCAATCCCTTTACATGTCCATCCCTCATTAGGATGGTCTCACAGCTCTCTGCTGGATCCTGGAAAAAAAGGCCTGAACTGTCCCCATCCGCCACCTCCCTCCTTCGCCTGGCCAAGTTTGCCCTCACTTTGAACAACTTCTCATTTAAGTTCTCACACTTCCTTCATGTCAAAGGGATGACCACGGATAGCTGTATGGGCCCCAGTTATGCCTGTCTCTTTGTGGGGTACGTGAACCTTTCCTTGTTCCAGTCCTACTCCAGGTGGCACCCACAGCTCTTTCTCCAATACATCGATGACTTAATTGGTGCTGCTTCCTTCTCTCATCCAAAATTGGTAACTTTTATCCATTTCACTTCCAATTACCACCTGCTGTCACCTTCATCTGGTCCACTTTGTAATTATGGAATCCCTACAGTGTGGAAGCAGGTCATTCAGCCCATCGAGTCCACACCATCGCTCTGAAGAGCATCCCACCCAGACCCCTACCCTATCCCTGTACCCTTACATTTTTCCCACAGGTAATCCACGTAGCCTACACATCCCTGGACACTATGGGGTAGTTGAGCATGGCCAATCCACCTAACCTGTGCATCTTTTGACTGTGGGAGCATTTGGAGGAAACCCACGCAGACATGAGGAGAATGTGCTAACTTCACACAGACAATTGCCTGAGGCGGGAATTGAACCCAGGTCCCTGGCATTGTGAGGCAGCAGTACTAACTACTGACTCCTCCCTTCCTTTCCTCAACTTCTCTGTTACCATTTCTGGGGTTAACCTGGTCACCAATACCCATTACAGACCCACCGATTCCCACAGGTATCTTGACTATACATTCTCCCATCCCGCTTCCTATAAAGACTCCATCGCATCTGTTCCAACAATGCTAACTTCGACAAGGGAGCCTCCGAAATGTCCACCTTCTTCCTCAACTGAGGATTCCCCACCACTTTTGCTAACAGGGCTGTCAGACATGTCCGATCCATCTCGTGTCTTTGGCCCTCACCCCGTCTCTTCCCACCCACAACAGCGAGAGAGTTCCTTGTCCTCACCTACCATCTCTCCAGCATCCACGTCCAACGTATCATCAGCCTCCAGCAGGATGCCACTGCCATCATATATTCCCCTCCCCCCCACTTGTCATCCCTTTACAGAGACTATTGCTTCTGAGTCCACTCCTACACTCCCAACATCCCCCACAGCACCTTGCCATGCAATCACAGAAGATATAACTTCCTCCCTCCTTACTTCCTTCCTCCTCAATATCCAAGGCTCCAGGCACACCTTCCAGGAGAAGCACAATTTACCTGAACTTCACTCAATCTAGTCCAAATGATTTGTTGCTCACAAAGCAATCAGACCATAAGACATAAGAGCAGAAATGAGATCATTCCACCCATTGAGTCTGTTCTGCAATTCAATCATGGCTGATAGGTTTTTCAACCCCATTTTCCCGTTTTCTCCTCATAACCTTTGATCCCCTTGGCAATCAAGAACTTATCTATCTCAGTTTTAAATATACTCAATGACCTGGCCTCCACAGCCTTCTGTGGTAATGAATTCCATAGATTCACCACTCTCGAGCTAAAGAAGTTTCTCCTTATCTCTGTTCTAAAAGGTCTTCCCTTTACTCTAAGCCTGTACCCTGAGGTCCTCATCTCTCTTGCTAATAGAAACATCTTTCCAAGGTCCACTCTGCCCAGGCCATTCAGTTAACTTAAAGGTTCAATCAGATCCTCCCTCGTCCTTCTAAACTCCATTGTGTATAGTCCCAGTGTCCTCAAATGTTCCTCATATGTAAAGTCTTTCATTCCTGGGACCATTCTCGTGAACCTCCTCCTTGACCTGCTCCAGGGTCAACACATCTTTCCTGAGGTCAGAGGCCCAAAATTGCTCAGAATACTCTAACTCTTGTCTGACCATCTCCTCTACAATCTCATCTACTTTGGGGAGAAAAAGCAGAGAGTGGGAAACTGCTTTGCAGAACACCTACATTCTGTCCACAAAAATGACCCTGAGCCTCCTGTTGCCTGCCATTTCAACACACAACCAACTTCCCTGGACAACATCTCTGTCTAAAGTTTGTTGCATTGCTCCAGTGAAGCTCAGCACAAGCTAGAAGAACAACACTTCATTTTCTGCTTGAGAGCTCTGCAGTCTTCTGGACTCAATATTGAGTTCAACAATTTTAGGGCCTGAGCAGCCTTCTCCTATGTCTTTATCCCAACCTCCACACAAGGCTGTATCTCACATGGTTTGCTACCACAAACAACCCATTATCGGCCACTAATGGTCTCCATCAGCAGCTACTCATTCTCCCAGACTGACCTTTACACATTCCTTTGTCTGTCCAACTGTGTTTCTCTCTCTTTGGGCTCCATCTCCACCTATCATTTACTCCTTCCCCCTCCTTTCATCCCTTCTTTATTACATATAGCTTAAAAATGTGTTGCTGGAAAAGCGCAGCAGGTCAGGCAGCATCAAAGGAGCAGGAGAATCAACGTTTCGGGCATAAGCCCTTCTTCGGGAATCCTGATTCCTGAAGAAGGGCTTATGCCCGAAACGTCGAATCTCCTGCTCCTTTGATCTGCTTGACCTGCTGCGCTTTTCCAGCAACACATTTTTAAGCTCTGATCTCCAGCATCTGCAGTCCTCACTTTCTCCTACTTTATTACATATACCCAACTTTTCCCACCTATAATCAGTTCTGAAGAAGGGTCTCTGGATCCAAAACATTAATTCTGCTTTCTCTCCATGGATGCTGATAGACCTACTGATTTTTTCCAATAATTTCTGTTTTTGTTGTTCTGGTTTGTAGGGGAGAAATTGAATGATATCAATACCATTGAATGTCAAGGGGCGATATTTAGATTGTCTCTTATTAGAGATAGTTATTGCTGAGCACTTATGAAGCATTCACGTCAGTTGCTGCTTGTCTGCCTATGTAGTCCAGGTCTTGCTACATTTGGAAATGGACTGCTTCAGTATCTAAGGAGTTGCACATGGCACTGAACATTGTTCAGTCATTAGCGGATATCCACATTTCTGACCTGATGACGGCAGAAAGATCATGGTTGTGCTGAGGAACTCCTGCAGATGTCCTGAGGGTGTAAGACATTTGTAACTGACATAAACATTTCATAATAACCTGTCAGCAGACAGGTTTGCTGTTTCCATTCCTGGATGTTTATAGCCCAAGTTAATTGGCACATCCAAAATTATGATCTGGGTTTTCTTTGAATTCTTTTGCAGATGATGATAGTCCTGTTCATAGTTGGAATCTTTCCACTATTAGCATTAACCACTCCCATAGTTTAACGCCTTAATGCTTAATCTTGTTTGTGGAGAAATGCTACTTCAACCAAAACATTTGGAGGAAAAAATATTTCTGCGTGTGCTCCAACTCAAGGGGTTTGTTCGGGAGAGCGCCAAGGTGGAGGTTGCCTGATTATTTGAGTATTTAAAATTTGAAATAATGGGACAAAATACATAAATACAGACTATTTCCAGTGCTTGAGGGATCTTGAATGTAAGAACATAGACATATTATTAAATGTGACATGCTTTAAACACTTTTACAATCCTGCAATATTACCATTCTGGGGTACCATTGACCAGAGACTCAACTGGACTCACTATGTAAATACAATAGCTATAAGAGCAGGTCAGAAGCAAGGAATACTGCAAAGTGTAACTCACCTCCTGAGTCCCCAAAGCCTGTCCACCATTCAGAAGGCACAAGTGAGGAGCATGATGGAATATTCCCTTGTCTGTGTGAGTTATGACGATGCTGTGACTTTAAGAGGTTATTTTGTCCAGTTTATTTTTGAAGAGAGATTTTGAGGCAGAGGTGCTGAGCAATCTAACAAAACCACTAGAATAAACAACTTGTGAGGCCTTAATTTTTTTAAAAGGTTGGAACAGTAGAAGAAGCCTGAATGGATGGGGTTGAGCTCTCAGACAACCAAGATTTTTAGTGTTTTCAGCAACAGTTGTTGGGGTCTCAGCAGGATTTGAAGGCACTGAATCTCTCTGGCTGCTACACTCGCTTTGAGTTTTCTGGATGTTTTTCCTGCTGGTCTGCTGGAGTTGCATGTGAGACAATTCTGTTTTCAGAATTTGCCTTTTGCCAAGGGTGTGTCTATGGGATGTAGATAGTAATATTGGAACAGTTACCGTTTAGTAGTAAATAATCTATTATGCTGTTAAATTTTCCAATACAATTTTCGTCTTTCTTCTGTTGTATGGTGTTTGACTAAATTGTGTTTTTGTTTAACTATGAGTAGTTTGACCAATTGAATTGTATCTGGAACAAAGCACCACGCATTTATCTTTAAAGTAAGAAAGATTTAGGGTCTAGGCTACTGGCAGGGGACTGGGAACCAGAAGAGAAAACAAGTAGGCAGTGAGATGGAGACTGGAGACTGTAAGAATTATGAAGATAGCACAAGTAAAAGGGAAGAGTAGGCAGAGAGCAGATGAGTGCAAAAGAACTGGTGGCCTGAAATGCATCTACTTAAATGCAAGGAGTATAGTGTGTAAGGCAGATGAACTTGGGGCTTGGATTGGTGCTGGGAGTATGACATTATTGCAATCACAGAGACTTGGTTGAAGGAAGGGCATGATGATTGGCAACCGAATGTTCCAGGATATAGACGTTTCAGACAGGACAGGGAGGGAAGTAAAAAGGGGGGGTCAGGGACAATATCACGGCTGTGCTAAAGGAGGACACTATGCAGGTCTTGGGTACTGAGGCATTATGGGTGGAGCTGAGAAATAAGAAGGGTGCAGTTACATTGTTGGGGCTGTATTACAGGCCTCCCAACAGTGAGCATGAGGTAGAAGAACAAATAGGTAAACAGATTATGGAAAGATGTAGAGGCAACAGGGTGGTGGTGATGGGAGATTTTAATTTTCCCAACATTGACTGGGATACACTTAGCGCCAAAGGTCTGGATGGGGTAGAATTTGTAAGAAGCGTCCAGGAGAGTTTTTAAGAGCAGTATGTCAATAGTCCGACGAGGGAAGGGGCCATATTGGACCTGTAACTGGGGAACGAGCCAGGACAGGTGGTAGAAGTTGCGGTGGGGGATTTATTTGGGAAGAATGACCACAATTCTGTAAGTTTTATAATACTTGTAGATAAAGAAGAGAGTGACCCTAAGGGAAGAGTTCTAAACTGGGCCAAGGCCAATTATATCAAAATTAGGCAGGAGCTGGGAAATGTGGATTGGACACAGCTATTTGAAGGGAAGTCCACATTTGAGATGTGGGAGGCTTTCAAAGATAGGTTAATGGTAGTACAGGATAGGCATGTCCTGTTGAAGGCAAAGGATCGGAAGGGCAAGATTTATGAACCGTGGATGACAGGAGAAATTGTAGCCAAGAGGAAAAGGGAAGCATACATAAGGTCTAGCCAGCTAAGAACAGAACGGGCCCTGGAGGAACATCGGAAGAGTAGGACAAGTCTTAAACCAAGAATCAAGAATGCTAAAGGGGGTTATGAAATAACTTTAGCGAGCAGAATTAAGGAGAATCCCAAAGCATTTTATTCTTATATAAGAAGCAAGCGGGTAACTAGAGAAAGGATTGGTCCACTAAAGGATAATGAAGGAAGGCTGTGTGTTGAGCCTGAGAGAATGGGTGAGATTCTGAATGATTACTTTGCATCAGTGTTCACTGAGGAGAGGAACATGATGAATCTTGAGATTAGAGATAGAAGTTTGATTAGTCTGGATCACGTTGACATAAGTAGGGAAGATGTGTTGGGTAGGCTAGAGGTTATTAAGGTGGACAAATCCCCAGGACCGGATGGGATCTATCCCAGGTTGCTGAGGGAGGCGAGAGAGGAAATAGCTGGGGCCCTGACAGATATCTTTGTGGCATCCTTAAATACAGGTGAGGTGCTGGAGGACTGGAAGGTTGTTCATGTTGTCCCCCTGTACAAGAAGGGTAGTAGGGATATTCCACGTAATTACAGACCGGTGAGCCTGACATCAGTAGTGGGAAAGTTGCTGGAGAGGGTACTGAGGGATTGGATCTATTTATATTTAGAAAAACATGAGTTTATCAGTGATAGGCAACATGGTTTTGTGCGGGGGAGATAGTGCCTTACCAACTTAATAGAGTTCTTCGAGGAAGTGACCAAGCTGATAGATGAAGGAAAGGCTGTGGATGTCATATACATGGACTTTAGTAAGGCATTTGATAAGGTTCCCCACTGTAGACTAATGGAGAAAGTGAAGTCACATGGTGTGCAGGATGTTCTAGCTAGGTGGATAAAGATCTGGTTGAGCAACAGGAGACAGAGAGTAGTAGTTGAAGGGAGTTTCTTGAAATGAAGGTGACCAGTGGTGTTCCACAGGGGTCAGTGTTGGGGCCACTGTTGTTTGTGATATACATAAATGATCTGGAAGAGGGCACTGTTGGTATGATCAGCAAGTTTGCAGATGACACAAAGATTGGTGGAGTAGCAGAAAGCATAAGGGACTGTCAGAGAATACAGGAGGATATAAAAAGACTGGAGAGTTGGGCGGAAAAGTCACAGATGGTTTTCAATCCAGACAAATGTGAGGTGATGCATTTAGGCAAGACTAATTCTAGAGCGAATTATACAATGAATGGAAGAGCCTTGGGAAAAGTTGATGGGCAGAGAGATCTGGGAGTGCAGGTCTATTGTACCCTGAAGGTTGCTGCACAGGTGGATAGAGTGGTCAAGAAGGCATATAGTATGCTTGCCTTCATTGGACGGGGTATTGAGTATAAGAGCTGACAAGTCATGTTAAAGTTGTACAAGACATTGGTTCGGCCGCATTTAAAATACTGTGTACAGTTCTGGGTGCCACATTACCAAAAGGATGTGGACGCTTTGGACAGGGTGCAGAGAAGGTTTACGAGGATGTTGCCTGATATGGATAGTGCTAGCTATAAAGAGAGGTTGAGTAGGTTAGGTTTATTTTCATTAGAAAAAAGGAGATTGAAGGGGGACCTGATTGAGGTTTACAAAATCATGAAGGGTATAGACAGGGTGGATAGAGACAAGCTTTTTCCCAGGGTGAGGGATTCAATGACGAGAGGTCACGCTTTCAAGATGAGAGGTGGAAAGTTTAAGGGGGATAAACGTGGCAAGTACTTCACACAGAGGGCAGTGGGCATTTGGAACACATTGCCAGCAGAGGTGATAGAGGCAGGCACGGTAGATTCATTTAAGGTGCATCTGGACAGATGCACGAATAGGTGGGGAGCAGAGGGGTACAGATGTTTAGGAATTGACCGACAGGTTTAGACAGTAGATTTGGATCGGCTTAGGCTTGGAGGGCCTTGGAGGGCTGTACATTTTCTTTGTTCTTTGTTTTTCTTTGCTACCTCCTTTATAAATTTTGAGGGGGTCTGGTCTGGTTCATAACAGAGTGCAGCTGCAACAACACTCAAAAAGCTTGACACCACATAGAACAAAACAGCTTGCTTGATTGGCATCAGATCCACAAGCATCCACTTCCTCCTCTATTGATGCTCAGTAGCAGCAATATATATCAGTTATGAGATGCATTGCCAAAATTCTCCAAAATTCCTTAGGAACCATCTTCCAAACCCAAGACCAGTTCCATCTAGAAGGATAGGGGCAACAGATACATCAGAATACCTCCAACTGTAAGCTCCTCTATTAGCAATTCACCATCTGACTTGGAAATGTATCACTGTTCCTTCAGTGTCACTGGATCAAACTCCTGGCATTTCCACTCTAAAGATAATATTGGTCTACTGACAGCACACAGACTGCAATGGTTCAGGAGGCAGCTCACCACCACCTTCTCAAGGACAGCCAAGGATGGGAATTAAATCCTGGCCAATCACCATTGCCTAGATCTGATGAATGCATGAAGGAAAAAAGTCCAACTTAGCCGTTATAAGGGGACAATGGACATTTTTAGGAGCGTTGGTCAGATTCTCTGTTATTGGAGATGGTCATTGCCTGGCACTTGTGTTGCACAAGTGCTCCTTGTCAGCCCAAAGCTGGATATTGTTCAGTCTTGCTGCATTTGGACGTGCTTCAGTATCAGGAGCCATGAATGTTGCTGAGCAGTTGTAATCATTGGTGAACATCCCCACTTCTGACCTTATGATGGAGGGAAGTTCATTGATGAAACAACTGAAGATGATTGGACCAAGGACACTAACCTGAAGAACTCCTGTAGAGATATCTTGGAGCTGAGACGACTGACCTCCAAAAACCACAATCATCTTCCTACGTGCCAGATATGACTCCAAACAGTGGAAAGTTTTTCCCCAATTCTGATTGACTCCTTTCTTTCCTGTGTTTGATATAATATTGGGACATGGGGTCCTGAGTCAAAGTTGAGGACTCCAAATGCCATTCATCACCTATTAGGGCATGTCCTCTTGCTGGGACAGGACATACCAAGGGATGTTGATGGTCTTGTCAGGGATATTGTCTTTGAGGTATGATTCTATGAGTATGACCACGTCAGATTTTTACTTGACTAGTCTGTGAGACTATTGTCCCAATTTTGGCACTAGCCCTCAGATGTTAATAAAAATAACTTTGCAGTCCTGATAGGGCTGTTTTCCATTCTTGACTTCAATATCTAGGTTGGTACCAGGCATTCTGTCTGGTTTGTTTCTACTTAGTGACTTTTTAGCGGTTGATACAACTGAGTGGCTTGCTGAGCTGTTTCAGAAGCCACTTATGGATCAACAACATTACTGAGGGCCTGGAATCACATGTGGGCCAGACTAGGTAATGACAGCAGATTTCCTTCTTAAAGGGCACTAGTGAAACAGATGGGTATTTACTACAACTTACAGTCATCATTAGACTTTAATTTTGGATTTTATTGAATTCTGATTCCACCATTTCATGTTGTGGGATTCAAACCCTCGTCCTAAAATACAGGGCAACCCCTGTTTTTGCGGAATTGTTTTCCGCAGTTTCAGTTACCCGCAGTTTCCTATAGTCTGAACATATTATAGGGAACCTTGCGGAACCAGGGACCAGGAGGCTGCTGGGAAGGTAAATTTCCCATTGGAAGGAATATGTTCTCTCCTGTCTGTGGTTTTGGGCTTCTGTGGAAGGTCATGGAACGTATCCCCTGCATGTATGGGGTGATTACTGTATCACTGGCAACAATGCTTCTACACATGCCTACAATTTCTTTGGAAATTTATACCCTGTACAAGAAGGTAGTAGAGATATTCCAGGTAACTACAGACCAGTGAGTCTGATGTCAGTGGTGAGAAAGTTGCTGGAAAAGGTACTGAGAGATAAAATCTATTTATATTTGGAAAAGAATGGGTTTATCACATGGTTTTGTGTGGATGAGATCATGCCTTAACAACTTAATAAAGTTCTTTCATGACTGATTTGATATTCCTCACATCCAATTTCCCTCATAACCCTCGATACCTCTACTGGTCATTCTTTCTTATTTTTTTCCATGGTTTGGCCTCTGCATTTTCCTTTTAAGCCTTATGGAATTCCCTTTCTCAGAAAGCAGTGGAACTTGTGTCATTTAAATTATTCAAGGCATAAGTGGATGAGTTTTTAACAGACAAGGAAGTCAAGGATTGTAGGATACAGACATGACTGTGGAACTAAGACCACAGCTGTATGCCATAATCCATGACATTTTGTTGGAGCAGACTCATAGAACAAAATAGCTTACATCTGTTCCTATTTTCCTATGAAATGTCTTGGGTTGATTTCCTAACAGATAGAAATTTGCCTCAGTGATTGAAACAGAGTGAACATTATTTGTTTCAGTTCTTGAAATGTAGGTGTCCCTGGCTAGGCCAATATTTATTGCTTAACCCTAAGTGTCAACCAAATTGCTGGGGGTTTGGAGTCATTTGTAGGCCAGACCAGGTAAGGATGGCAGATTCCTAAAGAACATTAGTGAATCAGGTAGGTTTTTACAACATGGTCACCATTAGGCTAGCTTTTCATTCCAAATTTTTATTGAATTCAAATTTCACCATTTGCAGTCATGGGATTCAGACCCATGTCCCAGTTCTAGATTACTAGTCGAGTGAGACTATGCCGTCACCTCCCCAAAACTGATCGGTTGCCTACTACATACACACCTGGTAGCCTGGTTCACGGCATATGAATTTAAAACCTCACATACAAAGTGGGCTGCTAATGCATTACCCAAGATAGTTTCTACCTCTAATAATATCTATCACCATTTTATCACTGACCTGTATTGTTTAATTCCCCCATCAACCCTTCCGAATTGACTGTTTTGGGAATTAATTAATGTTTTTAACCAATTTGATATGACATGACACAACTCTAGAGCAGGTAGGCCTCGAACCTGGGTCTCCTAAGCCAGATGTAGAGACACTGTCACTACACCACAAGAGCTACAGAATGGAACCACAACAGTTGTCCAATGTAACTATCTTGTTTATCACACAGGGTTCACCACTTGCTTGGAGACAGGCAGAGAATAAAAGAGAAATGAATAATATACACCCAATTACATCATACACAAGCAATGCACAGTTGTTTATAATCAAATTCATCATTATGGGCTTACAAATTAAAGCATTTTTGAGCTATATTTTAGTACTTATAATTACATTCTCTTTAAAAACAAGAATAGGCAAATATCAGAATGTGGAGAAAGTGAGGTCTGCAGATGCTGGAGATCAGAGCTGAAAATGTGTTGCTGGAAAAGCGCAGCAGGTCAGGCAGCATCCAGGGAACAGGAGAATCGACGTTTCAGGCATAAGCCCTTCTTCAGGAATCCTCCTGAAGAAGGGCCCTTCCTCCTGAAGAAGGGCTTATGCCCGAAACGTCGATTCTCCTGTTCCCTGGATGCTGCCTGACCTGCTGCGCTTTTCCAGCAACACATTTTCAACAAATATCAGAATGTGGTGTTTAACAAATCCATGTTGGCAAGGTCTAAACATGTCACTTGTGTCAAGTGTGTATACTGAATCCTGGAACAAAGAGACAATCAAATGATGTCAATGAAAAGTGCAATATCAGTAAGATATTCCAGTAACATATACTCAAACACACAGTAAAATAAACTTTAGAATGCAATATAGCCCCCACCCCAAGTGATGCATCCATGGCTACACTAAGGATCCTTTATAGCTTTTCATCTTGTATTTCTGTATTGTTGCTGTCAGCAATCTCTTCCAGTGCGGGGGCTAAGTGGCACAACACAATTGGTTCATAATTTTTTGATTTTATGGTTGAGACAGGATTAAATGCAGGAAATATTGGTTTGCGGAACTTTGTTTTAAAGGAGTGAATATGAGTCCCTAGGTTGACATTATAGAAAGACAAGCGTCCTTCTTCATAATCTACAAACATTCCCAATCGTTCACACTTGTGGTCCCTGCTGTTCAGATCAAGTAGAATGGATTCATCAGCATGAAGAGCATAGTACTCCTTGTCAACCATCTGGATGGACCAGGAATGTTTGTTCTTTCCCAGAACGGTTTCTTTACCTTTCCCTTTCCTGGAAATGGAGCAGTATGTAACACCGATGTTCCACCCATCCTTGTTCCTCACTTTGACCTCCCAGTAGTGTTTGCCTGATGAGAAGCTTTCATTTGCCAGAACATTGAATGAATACTCAAACCGCGCAGAATGATCTTGGACACTAGTGGGTATGGGATTGTATTGCACAGAACGCAAGTCACTTGACAAAGACAGATTCCTGTGTGCTGTGTTCTCAGCAAAAGTTATATTTCTTGAATCTGTAACAAAAAAATACTGTTACTAAAATCTGAAATTTTATTGAAACTTGAAAAGGAACATGGCAGTTGGAATATAATGCCAAAAAAATGTTGGTTATCCACTTTGGTAGGCAAAACAGAAAGGAGATAATTTCTTAGCTGGTGAAAGATTATGTGGTGTCTTTGGGTGTTCTAACTCACTGAAAGCTAACATGAGGTTTCAGCAGACAATTAGGAAGGCAATTGGTAATTTTTATTGCAACAGGATTTGCTGTAATTGTTTCCAGTCTTTATGTGATCATACCTGTACTGCTGTCTATAGTCTTGGTCTCTTTACTTAAGGAAGAATATTCTCATTAGAGAGGAACTGCAATAAGGATTCACCAGACTGACTCCTGGGACAGTGGGAAAGATTGACGAAGCTGGCTGTATATTCACTAGAGTTTAGAAGAATGAGGCACATTCTCTTGAAGCATTCAAAGTTCTTTCAAGACTCTACCAGATGGATGCACAGTGGATGCTTCCTTCTGGCTATGGATTTTAGAACTGGGGGCACAATCCCAGGGGAATAGGTGGGCGATTTAAGACTGAGTTGAGGTGATATTTCTTCAGAGCTGAAAATGTGTTGCTGGAAAAGCGCAGCAGGTCAGGCAGAGCCAAGGAGCAGGAGAATCGACGTTTTGGGCATGAGCCCTTCTTCAGGATGCTGCCTGACCTGCTGTGCCTTTCCAGCAACACATTTTCAGCTCTGATCTCCAGCATCTGCAGTCCTCACTTTCTCTTAGTGATATTTCTTCATTCAGAGGATGGTGAATGTTTGGAATTCTCTACTCCAAAGGCCTATGGTAGCTCAGTCATTGAGTATACTTGAAACAGAGATTGACAGATTTCTAAATAGAAGAAATTGAGGGACATGGGGATAGGGTGAAAACTGGTGTTAAGGTAGATGGTCAGTCAAGATCTAGTTGAAGGGTGGAACAGGCTGAGGAGACGAATGGCCAATATTCATGTATCAGTTTTCTATGGCTATGATTACTAACTGTACACTGCTGAATATGTTTGAATCAATATTGATAATGAAGCTTTCGATATGTAATCCCACTGCATGGTGTTCTTGGTCATGGCTGTAATATGCGAGTATAGTTGTTATGACCAACGATCCCTCCAAGTTGTTCCAAGGGTCTAAACATGGCAAATGGCATTTGTTTTTATTCATTCATTGGAATTCACAGGACGTGATCATCATTGTCAATCTCTAATAGCCCAGAAGCAGTTCAGAGTCAACCACATTGCTGTGGGTGTGGAGTCACATGCATGCCAGACTGGATAAGGATGGCAGATTTCCTTCCCTAAGGGCCATTAGTGAATCAATGGGTTTTTCTGACAATCAGCAATGGTTTCATGGATATCATTAAATGTTTGATCCCAGATTTATTTTTTATTGATTTCAAATTGCACCATCTGGCCTGGTGGAATTTGAACCAGATTGATGAAGATGGGGTCAAGAATGTTTCTCCCTCTTGTTGGTTCCCTTGCAGCAATCTCCTTTATGACTCAACCAGCTTGATCGATAAAGATGCTGCCAAACCACTCTTGATGATGGACCTTGAAGTCTATTGTAGATTCACAAGGTTAAACTGCTTTATTAATCCAATTTCTTGTTATTTTTGGTTCAATTCAAGAAAGAGAGGCATTGTGGTAATGTCATGAGAGTTGTGATCCAGAGGCCAAGAGCAGCTGGTGGAATTTAAATTCAATGAATAAATCCAGTACTGGCAGCTAGCCTCAGTGATGGAGATCATGATACTGTCATTGACTTTGGAAAAAGCTCACCTAGTTCACTAATGTCCTTTGTGGAAGGAAATCTGCTGTTCTTACCTGGTCTGGTCAATGTGTGACACCAGACCCATAGCAATGTCATTAATTCTTCACTGGCCTCCCAAATGACCTAGAAACCAACTCAAGGGCAACCAGGGATGAATGACAAATGTTGGTCTTGTCACTTGTGTGTCCCATGAGAGAATAAAGAAAAATTTGCATCAGATCAAGTTCTGAATACAATATCTGCAAATGTTTTGAGCCAGCGCCAATGGAAAGTTGGGTGGCCCAATTGTTTCACTAACGTCCCATAGGGTAGAAAACCTACCATTGCCACCTGCCCTGGTATACATGTGACTCCAGGCCCACAATGTTTGGCTGATTTTACGTGTCGGGATTTGAACTTATGGATTCTGGCATGCTAGTTCTATCCCATACCACTAACATATCTTCGGGAAGGTCTCAAATCCCAAAGGATACATGTTGAAATTAGAAGCAAGAAGAGAAGTCAAATGACTCTCTCCATCTAAAGGTTAATATGTTCTGGACTGAGTTACCAAGAATTGAACTTAGTTCATAGATTCAAGGGGAAAATAAATGTTTCTGGAAGGAGAGAGCATGTAGATGGAAAATCAGGTCAGTGGGACTAACCTTGTTTTGTTGCCAAAGAAACCTTTCATCAATGACACTATTCCCTGTATTTACCACCAGTGACAAAGCTTAGAGCAGTGTCTTTGTCTGCTTGTAGCTTTTTTCAACACGTCTATAACATTCTCTCACAGAACACAAACAAAAACCAGAATAGGGATAAGAATTTGCTTCACTTATGCATTATTTTTGCTAAGAGTGAAGAAGCCTATTGGCTGAACAAGGAACTATTTGCTCAGAGCTTACAGTGTTACCAACCCACATCTCTTACCCCATACTTACATTGCCACATTCGTGGAAGCAGTTTCTTCACAGCCTGTTGCAGCTCCTCGACAGAACGGACCAGTGATTTCAGTCTCCCATTCTCTGCTGGCATTTCTTTACCAATTGATCTTTGCAAATCTTCAAAAGCTTCCAGGCTAAACAGTATTAAAATAATGAAAAGTTACTGCATCTTTACTAGTTTAAATATTTCCAAGAATTCATTTGAATTTCTTTATTAAAATGAACAATAAGTATTAGCGAGTTTTGAGAAGATTTGTAGCTCAGGTTGAGGTTCTGAATTAGGTTTGTTCGCTGAGCTGGAAGGTTCGTTTTCAGACGTTTCATCACCATACTAGGTAACATCTTCAATGAGCCTCCAAATGAAGCACTGGTGGTATAGCCAGCTTTCTATTTATATGTTTGGGTTTCCTTGGGTTGATGATGTCATTTCCTGTAGTGACATCATTTCCTATGGCGATGTCATTTCCTGTTGTTTTTCTCAGGGGGTGGTAAATGGGATCCAAGTCAATGTGTTTGTTGATAGAGTTCTGGTTGAAATGCCATGCTTCTAAGAATTCTCATGTGTCTTTTTGTTTGGTTTGTTCTAGGATAGATGTGTTGTCCCAGTCGAAGTGGTGTCCTTTCTCATCTGAATATAAGGATACTAGTGAAAGTGGGTCATGTTGTTTTGTGGCTAGTTGATGCTCATGTATCCTGGTGACTAGTTTCCTGCCTGTTTATCCAATGTAGTGTTTGTTATGGTTCTTGCAAGGTATTTTATAGATGAGATTAGTTGTTTTTGGATCCCATTCACCACCCCCTGAGAAAACAAACAGGAAATGATATCACCATAGGAAATGATGTCGCCACAGTAAATGACATCACCAACCCAAGGAAACTCAAACATATAAATAGAAAGTGAGCTACACCACCAGTGCTTCATTCAGAGGCTCACTGAAGATGTTACCTAGTATGGTGATGAAACATCTGAAAATGAACCTTCCTGCTCAGCGAGCAAACTTACATCCAGAACTATAAGTGTTTTTAGATCTCAAGCTCTACTTATAAACCTAGACCCATTATCCATGCTGCTGTCCCAGTGAACTCTAAGGAGCACTGCATGTTAAACATGACAGTTTTTGTGCGAGAATGTTATGATCCCAAGCTGATGGTCATAACAGACAAGCCAGATTCCAAATAAAATCTGGATTGATGGACCATCAGTTTTAGTTTTTGAAATGTGATTACTGCGATAGTCAGCCACTGAACATTAGTGTCCAGGGATGTGTAGCTTGGGTGAGCTAGCCATAGGAAAGTCAGGGTTATGGGGTTGTGGTGGGTCTGGGTGGGATGCTCTTCAGAGAGTCAGTGTGGACACGATGGGCCAAATGGCCTGCTTCCACACTGTAGAGATTCTATAGAAAGAGTGGCACGGTGGCTCACTGATTTGCACTGCTCCCTGACAATGTCTGGGCCTGGATTCAGTTCCACCCTTGCGCGACTACTTGTTTGGAATTTACATATTCTCCCAGTGTCTGCGTGGGTTTCCTCTGGGTGCTCTGGTTTCCTCCCACAGTCCAAAGATGTTCAGGTTAGGTGGAGTGGCCATGCTAATTTGCCCATATTGTCCAGGGATGTGTAATTAATATCATCAGCTCAATGCTATGCTCTTTAATGAATGTCTGTCCCTAAGATCTTTTACCAAGCTGGTAACTCAGCTCACTGTCACTGTTCAATATGTGTTCCTTAAATTCATGTCCTCAACAGCTTTTTTAGGATGTCTTCCTCTCTTAGTTGCACTTCCATAGTCTTCTATTTATCCATTTTCCTTCTAAGTAACTCAGGATTTCTCTCTGGTCCTGCCTTGACTGTTTGGGAAACAGCAAAGCTAATAGCACCTCTGCTTGTATGAAAATCTCAGGATTACAAGATTCATGCCTTTCTCTCTCTCTCTCTCTCTCTCTCTCTTGCTTTGGGTTATAAAACTCAATCAGAAAACACCCTAGTAATTATCTCCCTTAGGTGCTTCCTAAAATCACATGATTTCTTGGAAATGTCACCTGTAGCTCACTGTTCAACATAACTTCCTAACAATTTTAAAAATTAGTTTGATGAGATCTTCACTGAATTGAAATCTAAAATCCAACTTTACTGTGCTTTAGAACCTTAGTTTCAAAATAATAATACTATGATGATCCTTCATCATAGATGTTCACCTAGATATTAAACTGTTTTGCCATCTGGGTGAATGGAAAAGATATCATGGCACTAGATGAAGATGACTAGTTTAGGAGGCATAGATTTAGGGTGAGGGAGTTAAGTTTAAAGGAGATTTGTGTTGTAAATATTTTACGCAGAGGGTGATAGGTGACTGAAACATGCTGCCAAAGGAGGTGGTAGAAGCAGGTACAATAGCAACGTTTAAAAGGCATTTAGATAGACACATAAACAGACAGGGAATAGAGGGATATGGACCATGTGCAGGCAGATGGGAATTAGTTTATAATGTCATCATAGTTGACACAGACATGGTGGGCTAAAGAGTCTGTTCCTGTGCTGAACTGTTCTATGAAGGACCTCAGGAGTTGTCCAGATAAAAATATTTCCTTCAATCAAAAATAGTTTTTCTGTTCATTTATCTCAAACTGTTTGTGGAAGTTTGTGCTTCTAAATTAGTTACTGTAAGTTTCATACAAAACAGTAGTGACTGCATTTCAATTGATGAAAAATTACTTTAAGACAACCTGAGGATGGGAAAGTGCTGTATAAATAGGAAATATTGCTTAATCTCTTCAACCTTTGCCATCAAGCTTCCAAATCTCCCCAAACCCCACTTCATCCCAGGCCCAACCCTCCCTCTCCATCCCACCCTCTTTACCTGACCCTACCTGTCCATCTTCCTTCCCACTGACCAATTACAGCCACCTCCTACGTGCATCCACCTACTGCCATCCCACCCAACTTTCCCCAATCCCCATTTATTTTGCAGCCCCCTTCCCCTCCCCCAGTCCGGATCAAAGATTCCCCTGCTCTGCTTGACCTGCTGTGCTTTTTGCCAGCTCCACCCTTTTTCTATCCAACAAGGTATAATTGCAATCTACTGACTTCATGATTCAATCCATGTTAAAGATTAAAGGCCAGAGGACAATCTGTTTTTTTCCTCCCAGAGCTTGTAGCAATTCGCTGCCGGAATGGATTGTACAGAGTCATCACATTTAAAAATTACTTTGACGCCAACTTGAAAAGTCACGGCCTACAAGTATGCAGAGGAGGGCTCTCCAGTTGACATACACAGTTCCTTCATGTGTATAGTAAACATTTCATGATTTGATTATGGATCTGTCTGTCTTTTTTGCCATTCACATTTCCAGGAATTAGATTATGGATTTCTATCCATTTCCACTTTTTCCCCAAATTTTCAATTTTCGACAGAAGTATAAATTTGACATTGCAGATCGGTTATATATAAAGATCCCCAAACTGATACTTATTGAAGTCATGAAGTGGAGGTGCTGGTGTTGGACTGGAGTGGACAAAGTTAAAAATCACAGAACACCAGGTTGTAGTCCAACAAGTTTATTTGAAAATACAAGCTTTCAGAGCGCTTGAACTTTCAAATAAACCGTTGGACTACAACCTGGTGTTATGTGATTTTATACTTATTGAAATCAGTATTAACTGGTGGTACAGTGGCAAAACCAGTTTTACATACAGCAGCAATTGGAAACAGTCGGACAGGTAGGCTATCAGATCATTAAAAAAATTGTGATACTCACCGTGCCTTCCAACTCATGACTTCCTGTAATACAGAGGAATAGATAGATTAATTACATTCACATCCATCATCAGTGAGACATCAAATATAATGCTAAAATTAATATATCTAACCAAAACCAAAAAAATTGTGGATACTGAAAATCAGAAATAGCTGAAAAAGCTCAACAGGTCTGGAGGCATCTACGAAGAGAAATCAAAGTTAAAGTTTTGGTTTCAGTGACCCTTCCTCAGAACTGATGGTAGTTAGGAAAATATCAGTTTACATGGAGAAGATAGGGTGGGGGGGGGAAGTAAAGAGTAAACAATAGGTGGGAATAGAGCCCAAGGAGAGAGAAGAACAGTTGGACAGACAAGGAAGTTGATAGTGATCTGGCTGGGAGGCTGAATAATGTTAATGGAGACTGTTAGTGGCTAATAATGGCAGATAATGTGATAATAAGGCCTTGTGTGGGGTAGGGGGCTAGAATATGGTGGCGTTCAGGCCCTAAAGTTATTGAATTTGACATTGAGTCCGGTGGGCTGCAGGGTTCCCAATTGGAAAATGAAGTGTTGTTCTTCCGGCTTGCACTGAGTTTCGTTGGAGCACTGCAGCCAACCTGAGACAGAGATGTTGGCCAGGGAACAGGGCGGTGTGTTAAAGTGGCAGGCAACTCGAAGGTCCGGGTCTTTCTTACAGCAGAACGAAGATGTTCTGTGAAGCGGTCACCCATCTACATTTTGTTTCCCCAGTGTAAAGGAGACCACATTGTGAGCAGCGAATCCAGTAGACTGGATTGTGAGAAGTGCAGATAAAGTGCTGGTTCACCTGGAAGGTATGTTTAGGCCCTTAGGTACTGAGGAAAGAGGAAGTAAATAGTCAGGTTGTTGTCAACAGGGTCCGCAACTGGTTCTGATCCATCTCCTGCATTTCTGCCCTCACCCCCTCTCTTCCCTCCCACAACAGCGATAGAGTTCACCTTATTCTTACTACCATCCCACCAGTGGCCACATCCATAAGATTATCAGCCGTCATTTCCTCCAGCAAGATGCCACAGGTTCCCATTGCCCCTTAGGTTCCCACTTATTCTTTCCCCTCTCACCTTACAATGATGCTCTCTGGTCCTCAGATACGTATTCCCCTCCTCTCCATTGTCCACGTTCCGCAGAGACTGTTCCCTCACTGGTCCATTCTTCCTTCACTCCCAACACCACCCCCACAGCCTCATGGCACATTCCCCTGCAAACGCCAAAGATGTAACGCCTGCCCCGAAACATTAACTTTGACTTCTCTTCATAAATGCTGCCAGACCTCAGAGTCTGACAGCATGGAGACAGGCCCTTTGACACCTGGAACCGATCCATGCCGACCAAAATGTCCATCCAAACTAACTCCATTTCTCTGCATTTGGTCCATATCCTTCTAAATCTTTCTGATCTATGTATTTGTCCAAATGCCTTTTAAATGTTGTTAATGTACCCGCTTCAACGATTTCCGCTGGCAGCTCATCCATATGCCACTCAGGTTCCTACTTATTCTTTCCCCTCTTACCTTAAACTAATGCTCTCTGGTCCTGAACTCACCAAGCCTAGAAAAAGACTGAGTGTATTCATCCTATCCATGCCTCTCATGATCTTATACAGTTCTGTAAGATTTCCCCACCATCTTCTATGTTCTAAAGAAAAAAGTCCTAGCTTGTTCAACCTCTCCCTATAACTCAGTCCCTAGAGTCCTGGCAACATCCTTGTAAATTTATTCTGCACCATTTCCAGTTTAATAACATCTTTCCAATACCAAGGTGACCAAAACTGAACACAATACTCCAAGTATAGCCTCACCAATATTCTGGACAATTGCAACATAACTTCCCAACTCGTATACTCAATACCCTGACTGATGAAGGCCAGTGTGCCAAAGGCCTTCTTCACTGCCCTGTCTATCTGTGACTCTACTTTCAGAGAATTGTGCACCTGAACTCCAAGGTCCCTCTGTTCCACTACATTCCTTAAGGCCCTACCATTCACCATGGAACTCCTACCTTGATTTGACTTTCCAAAATGCAACACCTCACATTTATCTACGTTAAATTCCATTTGCCATTTCTTGGCCTGCTTCCCCAGCTGATCAAGGTCATATAACATAGTACATTACAGCGCAGTACAGGCCCATCAGCCCTCGATGTTGCACCAATCTATTAAACCAATCTGAAGCCCATCTAACCTACACTATTACACTTTCGTCCATTGTCTATCCAATGACCATTTAAATGCCCCTAAAGTTGGTGAGTCTAGTACTGTTGCAGGCAGTGCATTCCATGCCCCTACTACTCTCTGAGTAAAGAAAATACCTCTTGTTACGACACGGGGTAAACCCCCTCTGCTAATTTAAACCAGCAACACAGAAAAGATTTATCCGTGTGGTAATCTGAAAATTCGAGAGGCAAAGAACTATCCCAAAAGTCACCATTTAAAGTAAAAATTAACAACTTTATTTTTTAAAGTCTAACACAGAATAATAAACTAACAACTATTTACAAATCATTTATCTAAACCTATCTATTACCTTCCCCTCTACAATACTGGTCCAATAAAACCCCCAATTATGATTTACTGAAAAATTCAAATAGCAAAACCAGCCAGCTGTTGCATCTTCTCTTTGTATCCTCCTCTATAGATTCGCTATCCAGGTTAGTGTCAATGATTTTTTTTTGTGTAAACGCCTTCTTTAGACATGTACCTATCAGAGAGTTCTTATTAGCAGCCTACACCTATTGGTCTTTTGGCAGTTCACTCTCAACTGTTCAATTGTTTCCCAGTTTTATACCCCAAAATATATCTGATTGTTTCATTGGTTTTAATATTGTCAAAATACCAAATTCAATCTTGATTGGAGTTTGGTATCTTGGGGCATAACTTAAACTGATTGGCAAAGTTTGAATTTATTTTTGTCTCATAGCAACCCAGCCAGTGCTAGCTGTTCTGACCAAGCATTACATTATTACCTTGTTCCGGACTCTCTGTGCCTCTCTAAGTCCATGCTAGTTTTCAACTCTCTTAAAGATACAGTACCCCTTACACCTTCATAACACTAACATCTGTCCTATATCTATCACCCCTCATAGTAGCCATCACCATCTGAGGAAAAAGGCTCTCACTGTCCACCTTATTTATTATCTCTGATTATCTTGTATGTCTCAATTAAGTCACCTCTCAACGTTCTTCTCTCTAACGAAAACAGCCTCAAGTCTCTCAGCCTTTCCCCGTAACACCTTCCCTCCATACCAGGCAACATCCTAGTAAATCTCCTCTGCACCCTTTCCAAAGCTTCCACATCCTTCCTGCAATGCGGTGACCAGATCTGTACGCACTACTCCAAGTGCAGTCACACCAGAGTTTTGTACAGGGGCAGCATGACCTCATGGTTCTGAAACTCAATCCCTCTACTAATAACAGCTAACACACCGTACGCCTTCTTAACAACCCTATCAACCTGGGTGGCAACTTTCAGGGATCTATATATAGGTCCTGCTGCAATTTCTGATAACCTTCCTCACTACCCATGATATCGCCTTTTTTAGTGTCATCTGCAAACTTACTAATCATATCTTGTACATTCTTATTCAAATAATTGATATAGATAACAAACAGCAATGGGCCCAGCACCGATCCCTGAGGCACACCATAGTTACAGGCCTCTAGTATGTCAAGCATTCTTCCACTATTACCATCTGCTTTCTACCATCAAGCCAATTGTATTTCCAATTTGCCAGCTATCCCTGGATTCCATATGTCTAGCCCTCCAGAGCATATGGAACCTTATGAAAGGCCTTACTGAAATCCATGTCAATTACATCTACCACCCTGCCCTCATCAACCTTCCTGGTTACTTCATCAAAGAACTCTATCAAATTTGTGCAGCATGCCTTCTCCAGCATTCAATTAAATCATGGCTCATCTGATTTTAACTCAACTCTTCATTACTACACAGCTGATCATTTTTCATCCCTTGGAAATATATGGCTATGCCACCAATCAAAATCTTGGAACCCCTCCCTAACGGCACTGTGGGTGTCCCTATATCCCAATGGCTGCAGTGGTTCCAGCAGGAATCTCACTACCACCTCTCTTGGGCAAGTAGAGATAGGTAGTGAATGCTAGCTGAGCTAGAAAAGCACATCCCGTGAACAAATGAAAAGAAAGAAAGTAGAACTGTACACCATAAAAACAGGCCCTTCGGCTCACCATGTCATAGAGTCATAGAGATGTACAGCATGGAAACAGACCCTCCAGGCATAACCCGTCCATGCTGACCAGATATCCTAACCTAATCTAGTCCCATTAACCAGCACTTGGCCCAAATCCCTCTAAACCCTTCCTATTCATATACCCACCCATTTTAAATGTTGCAATTGTACCAGCCTCCACCACTTCCTCTGGCAACTCATTCTATACATATACCACCCTCTGTGTGAAAAGGTTGCCCCTTAGCTCCCTTTTAAATCTTCTCCTCACCCTAAACCAATGCCCTCTAGTTCTGGACTCCCCCCATTCCAGGGAAAAGACCTTGTCTATTTACCCTATCCATGCCCTCATGATTTTATAAACCTCTATAAGGTCATCCCTCATACTCCTACACACCAGGAAAACAGCACCAGCCTATTCAGCCTCTCCCTATAGCTAAAATCGTCCAACTCTGGCAACATTCTTGTAAATCTTTTGAATTGAATTGAATTTATTGTCACGTGTACAGAGACACAGTGAAAAGCTGTGTCTTGCAAGCAATACAGGCAGATCACACAGTTAGGTAGCATAGATAGTAAATAGGTAAACAGCGACAAAGCAAAAATACAGGTACCTTTTCTGAACCCTTTCAAGTTTTACAACATCCTTCCAATAGGAAGGAGACCAGTATTGCATATAATATTCCAATGTCCTGTACAGCCGCACCATGACCTCCCAACTCCTGTACTCAGTGCTCTGACCAATAAAGGAAAGCATACCAAACGCCATCTTCACTGTCCTGTCTGCCTGCAACTCCACTTTCAAGGACATCTGAACCTGCACTCCAAGGTCTCTTTGTTCAGCAACACTCCCCAGGACCTTACCATTAAGTGTATAAGTCCTGCTCTGATTTGCCTTTCCAAAATGTAGCACCTCACATTTATCTAAATTAAACTCCATTTAACACTCCTCAGCCCATTGGCCCATCTGATCAAGATCCCATTGTACTCTGAGGTAACTTTCTTTGCTGTCCACCACACTTCACATTTTGGTGTCATCCACAAACTGACTCACCACACCTCCTATGTTTACATCCAAATCATTTATATAAATGACGTAAAGCAGTGGGCCCGGAATCAATCTTTGTGGCACTCCACTGGTCCCAGACCTCCAGTCTATAAGGCAACCCTCCATCACCACCTTCTGTCTTCTACTTTTGAGCCAGTTCTGTATCCATATGGCTAGTTCTCCCTGTAATCCCTGAGATCTAACCTTGCTAACCAGTCTCCCATGGGGAATCTTGTCAAACGCCTTACTGAAGTCCACATAGATCACGTTCACCGCTCTGCCCTCGTCAATCCTCTTTGATACTTCTTCAAAAAATTCAATCAAGTTTGTGAGACATGATGTTCCATGCACAAAGCCATGCTGACTATCCCTAATCAGTCCTTGCCTTTCCAAATACACGTAAATCCTGTCTCTCAGAACTCCCTCCAACAACTTTCCCACCACCGAGGTCAGGCTTACCGGTCTATAGTTCCCTGGCTTGTCTTTACCACCTTTCTAAACTAGTGGCACCACATTAGCCAACCTCCAGTCTTCCGGCACCTCGCCTGTGACTATCGATGATACAAATATCTCAGCAAGAGGCCCAGCAATCACTTCTCTAGCTTCCCACAGAGTTCTAGGATACACCTGATCAGGTCCTGGGGATTTATCCACCTTTACACACTTTAAGACATCCAGCACTTCCTCCTCTGTAATATGGACATTTTCCAAGGTGTTACCATCTACTACCTTGGCAATACGATGCCAGTCTAAACTAATCCCATCTGCCTGCACATGGTCCATATCCTCTATTGTCTGCCTGATTAGCTCTTTGTCTAAATGCCTCTTAAACATTACTATCATATTTGCTTCTACCACCTGCCCTGGCAGTGCATTCCAGTCACTTACCACCCTCTGTGGAAAACACTCGCTTCCCACATCTCCTTTAAACTGTCTCCCTCTCACCATACACCTATATGAAACCTCATATTTGTAATTTCCACTCTGGGAAAAAGCTTCTGACTACCTAACCTATCCATACCTCTCATAATTTTATATACTTCTATAAGGTGTCCCTCGGCCTCCAATGCTCTAGTGAAAACAATCCAAGTTTGTCTAGCCTCTCCTTATATCTAATACATTTAAGCTGAAACTTTATTGCTGGAACAGCACAGCAGGTCAGGCAGCATCTAGGGAACAGAAGATTCGACGTTTCGGGCACATGCCCTTCTTCAGGAATGAGCAGAGAGTGTTCAGCAGGAGAAGATAAAAGGTAGGGAGGAGGGACTTGGAGGAGGGGCGTTGGAAATGTGATAGGTGGAAAGAGGTCAAGGTGAAGGTGATAGGTCGGAGTAGGGTGGAGGCGGAGAGGTCAAGAAGAAGACTGCAGGTCAGGAAGGCGGTGCCGGGCTGGAGGGATTCGGCTGAGACAAGGTGGGGGGAGGGGGGATGAAGAAACTGGTGAAGTCCAAGTTCATCCCCTGTGGTTGGAGGGTTCCCAGTCGGAAGATAAGACGCTCCTCCTCCGACCGTCGCGTTGTTGTGGTTTGGCGGTGGATGAGTCCAATGACCTGCATATCCTCGGTGGAGTGGGAGGGGGAGTTGAAATGCTGTGCTACAGGGTGATTGGGTTGGTTCGTCCGGGTGGCCCAGAGGTGCTCTCTGAATCGCTCCGCAAGTAGGCGGCCTGTCTCCCCAATATAGAGGAGGCCACACCGGCTGCAGCGGATGCAGTAGATAATGTGGGTGGAGGTGCAGGTGAATCTGTGGCGGATATGGAAGTTTCCTTTGGGGCCTTGGAGAGAAGTGAGGGGGGAGGTGTGGGCGCAAGTGTTGCACCTCCTGCGGTTGCAAGGGAAGGTGCCGGGAGTGGAGGTTGGGTCGGTGGGGGGTATGGATCTGACAAGGGAGTCGCGGAGGGAGTGGTCTCTACGGAAAGCTGATAGAGGAGGGGAGGGAAATATATCCTTGGTGGTGGGGTCCGTTTGGAGGTGGCGGAAGTGACGGCGGATGATGCGCTGTACATGGAGATTGGTGGGGTGGTAGGTGAGGACCAGTGGGGTTCTGTCCTGGTGGCGGTTGGAGGGGCGGGGCTCAAGGGCGGAGGAGCGGGAAGTGGAGGAGATGCGGTGGAGGGCATCGTCGATCACGTCGGGGGGGAAATTGCGGTCCTTGAAGAAGGAGGCCATCTGTGTTGTGCGTATACATTTAAACCAAGCCAACATCCTCGTCAACTTCTTTTGCAGCTTTTCCAAAGCCTCCACATCTTTCCTGTTGTGTGGCAACCAGAACTGCACATAATTCTCCTTATTTGGCCTAATTAAAGTTTTTTATGGCTGCAACATGACTTGCCAACTTTTATACTCAGTCCCCTGACCAATGAACGCAAGCATGTTGTATGCCTTCTTAACAACCTTATCCTCTTGTGTTACCACTTTCATGGAGCCATGGGCCTGCACCCCAAGATTTCTAAATTAATCAGTGTTCTATAGGAGGACGTAAAAGGTGTAGGGGAGTTGCATTACTAACTAAGGAGAATGACACAGCTGCACTAAGGTCATTTGCGGGGGCGGGGTTCATCCAGTGAGGCAATGTGAGTAGAACTCAGGAATAAGAAAGGTGCAGTCACTATGATGGGGTTATACTATAGGCCTCTCAATAGCCAACAGGAGATAGAGAAACAGATATGTGGGCAGATTATGGAAAAATATAAAAACAACAGCATTGTTGTAGTTGTAGTGGGTGATTTTAACTTCTCCAATATGGATTGGGACTGACTTAGTGCGAGGGGCTTACCTTCTGCCCAATGGATGAGGGTGTAAAAGACTATAACTGGGTGGGAGGGATCTTTGATTATCTTGGCTGCTTTCCCCAGGCAGTGGGTAGTGTAGACAGAGTCAATAGAAGGAAGGCTGGTTTTTGTGATGGTCTGGGCTCTGTTCACAACTCTCTAGTTTCTTCTGGTCTTAGGCAGAGCAGTTGCCATAACAAGCTGTGATGCATCTGTGATACATTTGGATAAGATCTTACTAGGATAGTCAGCACAGCTTTCTGTGGGGGAAGTCTTGTCTCACAAATTGGATTAAGCATTTTGAGGAAGTGCCAAAGATGAGGCGAGCGTAGGGCAGCAGATGTTGGTTTACATAGACTTTCCTAAGACAAGATCTCTCATGGTAGGCTGGTCATATGGGATGCAATAAGCTGGATAAAAAATTGGTTTGGTCATAGAAGACAAAGAGTATTTGTTGAGGGCTGTTTTCAGACTGGAGGTCTGTGACCAGTGGTGTTCCATAATGTTCCACTGGGTTTTCTGTTGTTTGTAATATATAAATAAACAATATGGATGAAAATATCAGTGGTCTGATTAGTAAGTTTGCAGATGATACAAAACTTGTTGGAGTTGTGGATAGTGAAGAAGGTTGTCAAAGAATACAGCAGGATATATAGATCAGTTGGAAAGTTGGATGGAGGAATGGCAAATGGAGTTTTATCCCAGGTAAGTGTGAGGTGATGCATTTTGGGAGGTCAAATGCAAGATGAAAGTATACAGTAAGTGGCAGGACCCTTAACATCTAAACCTTGGATCATTGAGTTGCCAATCCTGCCCATCTTTCTCAACATATTTCTGTAATGGCTACAACATTGAGCCTGATATCGGTGATGGGCAAATTATTAGAGGGAATCCTGAGAGACAGAATTTACAAGTATTTGGAAAGGTATAGTCAACATCATTTTGTGTGTAGGAAATTGTTGAGTTTTTTTAAGAAGTAACAAAGAAGATTGATGAGGGCAGGCAGAGTGGTGGACGTAATCAGTATTGACTTCAGTAAGATGTTCGACAAGAATCCTCATGGTAGACTGGTTAGCACATGGAATAGGGGAGACCTAGCCATTTGGATGCAGAACTGGCTCAAAGGTAGAAGACACAGGGTGGTGGTGGGTTACTTTTCAGACTGGAGGCCTGTGACCAGTAGAGTGCCACAAGGATCGGTGCTGAGTCCACTGCTTTTCGTCATTTATATAAATGATTTGGATGTGAGCATAGGAGGTATGGTTAGTAAGTTTGCAGATGACATCAAACTTGTAGATATAGTGGACAGCAAAGAAGGTTACCTCAGAGTACAATGGTATCTTGATCAGATGGGCCAATGGGCTGAGGAGTGTTAAATGGAGTTTAATTTAGATAAATGCGAGGTGCTGCATTCTGGAAAGGCAAATCAGAGCAGGACTTATACACTTAATGGTAAGGTCCTAGGGAAGTGTTGCTGAACAAAGAGACCTTGAGGTGTAGGTTCATAGCTCCTTGAAAGTGGAGCCACAGGTAGACAGGATAGTGAAGAAGGTTTTTGGTCTGTTTGCCTTTATTGGTCAGTGAATTGAATATAGGAGTTAGGAGGTCATATTGTGGCTATACAGGATATTGGTTAGGTCACTTTTGGACTACTACATGCAATTCTAGTCTCCCTGCTATAGGAAGGATGTTGTGAAACTTGAAAGGGTTTAGAAAAGATTTACGAGGATGTTGGCAGGGTTGGAGGGTTTGAGCTAGAGGTGGTAGCTGAATAGGCTGGGGCTGTTTTCCCTGGAGCCTGAGGGGTGCCCTGATAGAGATTTATAAAACCATAAGGGGCATGGGTAGGGTGAATAGACAAATCTTCTCCCCAGGGTGGGGGAGTCCAAAACGAGAGGGGAGAGATTCAGAAGGGATCTAAGGGGCAACGTTTTCACGAAAAGGCAGGTTGTGTGCATGGATTTAGCTGCCAGAGGAAGTGGTGGAGGCTTATACAATTACAACATTTAAAAGGCATCTGTATGGGTATATAAATAGGAGTGGTTTAGATGGGCCAAATGCTGGCAAATGGGACGAGATTAATTTAGGATATCTGGTCAGCATGGACAAGTTGAACCGAAGGGTCTGTTTCTGTGCTGTCCATCTCTATGATTCTATAACTGTATTGTAGTTCCATGTGCTAATCCAGGCTTTAAGCTCATCTACATCATCTGCTCTACTTCTTGCAATGAAATAAAATTATACTTCAGACCAGCATTTCTGCCATGTCCATTAACCTGGCCTATTCTGTTCTTCCCATCACACTTATTAACTCAACCCTTCCAAGAGGCACTAGGACACCTCCTTCCAAGGACATTGGTACCCTTCCAGCTTAGGTGCATTCTGTGCTTCTTGTAAAGGTCCCTCCTGCCCTGGAAGAGATTCCATGACCCAGATATCTGAAGCCTTCCATCCTTTCATCCAGCTCTTTCGCCACATATTCAATTCTATTCTTTTCCTCTATCTGGCCTCACTAGCACATGGCACGGGGAGTAATCTGAAAGAGGTTAGTGCTTCTTGTCTGGACTTGCACATGAAGTTAATAATCGTGGCATTACCTAAGTGAATATTTACCTGTAGTTCCTGTACAGTCTCAGATTCTGGGTTCTCACTCATATCATTGAATCTTTCCATTAAGGATATTATGGCATCACTGTATGCCTCCTTGTCCACTTGTTGTCCTGTAATAATGGTCTCCATTGACAAGCGTTCTGCTTCAATCAAACTCATTGTTACTCTCATATCATTGTCCAGAAGCTTCTTAAGTATATTGTATTTCTCTTCAACAGACTCTTTTGTTTTTGAGATGATGATCTGCACAAGAAGCAATTCAGAAATAAGGAAAAATAAGAATGACAACCGAGAATGTGAATTGTGAGATGGAGGAAGTGGTTGCAGAAGGTAAGAGAACATAAAGGAGGGTGTGTTCGAATTTGCTTCACTCCCAAAGTTAGTAATTCAGATGTGTTTATCAGAATTTGCATTTGTGTAGTTAGATTAGTTAGAGAAACAGAAATAGCAGCTAGTTGACACACTGGCAAGGTTGGAGAGATGTTGATGGAGTGTAATGTCGCTGGGTTAATAACCCAGTTAATGTTCTAGGAAACTTGGGTCCAAATCCCACCGTGGCATATTTGAATTTGATTAAAAGCTATTGTAAAGGTGACCACTACTGGTTGTCATTAAAAACCCATCTAGTCTGCTATGTCTTTTAAGGATGGAAATCTGCTAATGATAGCCAGTCTAGCCAACATGCATCACCAGGCCCACAGTGACGCTTTAAAAAATTCACTCATGGGATATGGGCGCTACTGGCTAGGCCAGCATTTATTGTCCATCCCTTGAGGTGACAGTGAGCTGCTTTCTTGAATTGCTGCAATCCAATGTGGTGGACTCCTAAGTGCTGACCGAGTCAAACATTGCAAGACAATTAAGTATGCCTGCCTTGCCAGTGAAGCCCATGTTCCAAACAAGAGTAAAGAAGAAAATAAATCACATTAGGTGAGAGTATCAGATATTGGCCATCACAGTGAAATACCCAAACATCATCATTTAGCTATCTGTGATTGTCTAAGTAACCCTGTTCCTCATGTCATATTAAGATGGTCATTGTGTTAAGTCTGGACAATCGGCCAGAGGGAACTTAAATTCTGGGCAACTGATGTGTAACATAACTGACAAAGAAGGGACACACAGGAATAGACTGTAAGGTCAGGACAAACACAAAAGCCAGAGGGGCAACATTTGCAGAGACCAGGTTTATTCCTTTTGTATCTTCAAGAAACCAGGATATTTGAATCCATTGCAGAAGTAAAGGTAAAGTTGCCGTTGTTCTACTGGTCTGTAGGGCTGCTCTCTGATCAGACAGAAAGAGAGAGAGAGACACACACACACAATTGGTGGTGGTTTCATCTGAGTTTGAGGAGCTGGTGTTGGACTGGGAGGGACAAAGTTAAAAATCACATAACACCAGATTATAATCCAACAGGTTTATTTGGAAGCACTTGCTTTCAGAGCGCTGCTCCTTCATCAGGTGGTTGTCATGCCTCAGGTAAGGGGAGACATGAAGAAGGAGAGTCCTTCATTGTAACCTCAGCTAATGTGGGATGTGATGCCACAGCATAACTATAATACTTATTGCACTATTAGTTTCTGAGCAAAAAAACAGCATTTGGACAATTTGCTGAGCCTGAATCACAAGGAATAATTTAATTGAGTTGAAGAAATTTCCTAACAGGGCATGAGAGAGTTAGTGGGAAGAACAGAGTGTAAAGGAATTATTCGGTACTAAGAGAGTGTAAGGGTGTTAGAATAGACCTGACAATGTTGTCAAATGAGTAGGCCAAAGACCTATGAGGAATGAGGATAAACAAGGTTTATTTTGAGAATCCATGGTGAATGACCAAGGTCAGTGATGCTAAGATCACATATATTGAAAAGAACATGTTAAGAGAATCAAATATTCTTCAGCTTTGGATTTTAAAACTTGAAAATAGGAAGATGAAAAGGAAGATGAGGTGGATGATGAGTTAGACTTTTTCCCAGAGTGGAAGTGTCAAATACCAGGGGACATAGGTTTAAGGTAAGAAGAGGAAAGTTTAAAGGAAATTTGCGATGAACGTATTTTACACAAATGGTGGTAGGTTGCTGGAACATGCTGCCAGGGGAGGTAGTAGAAGCAAATACGATAGTGACATCTAAGAGGCATTAAGACAGCTGCATGAACAGGGAGGGAATGGAGGGATATGGACCATGTGCAGGCAGATGGGATTAGTTTAGAATGGTGTCATGGCCAGCACGGACATGGTGGGCTTAAGGGCTTGTTCCTGTGCTGTACTCTTCTATAGAACGATAGAATCCCTACAGAACAGATAGAGATCATTTAGCCCATCCAGTCTATGCCGAACTTTCAAAGAGCATCCCAACCAAATCCACCTCCGCCCCTGCAACTTCACACCTATCATGGCTAACTTACCTAGCTTGCACATCCCTGGACACTCTGGGACAATTTAGCACGGCCAATCCGCCTAACCTGCACATCCTTTTGGACTATGTTCTGTGTTCTTATGCTCTACAATCTTGAAGTCCTTAGAAGGTATGATCAGAGAAGAAACATAGCAATGTTGTCATTATTTTTGGGAGACTTGCTATATCTTCCCCTATGAAGATAGGAGCTATGTTTCAATTTGGACTGCGTGATGATAATTATTTAATTTGCTCCCAGGTGTGAGCAATGCTGGCAAGGTTTATGTATTACTCTCCTTGGGGGCCCCTTGCAGTGCAGCAGTAGTGTCCCTAACCCTGAACCAGGAGGTCTGTGTTCAAGTCCCACCTGCTCCAGAGGAGTATAATAGCATCTCAGAACAGGTTGATTAGAAAACTGTGTGTTACTCAGCTCCAGTTGCCCTACAAAGGATCATACAATTTGTGTGATAATGATGTCAAGGCATGATTCCACAATATGAAACTGCCCTAAATTTGCAAGTAATTGGCAGGTACAGGATAGCTGGTGTATGAAAGGTAAACATCTGAGTAGCTCAAATTGTAACAGTGAAGAATCCAAGGCCCCTTTGGCACAGGACAATTCCAAAATTAAAAATAAAAATGAAAAAGAAGAATTATAAATTGTATTTAAAAACCTGAAAGTTTCCAGAGGAATAAAAGACACAGAAAAACCTTATCAGTGAGTGCTTACTTCAATGTCATTTAAAGTCAGAGGAATCTTGACCATCTCCTTCTTGATTTGGTCATGAATCTTCTTCAAATCCTTCACTTTCTTCCTAATCTGAAACTGAAATGAATTAAACAATAAGCTGCAGATAGAAATAATAAAACAAGGTGGACACAGTAATCTCCGCATCAAGAGAAGAAGGGGCTGCCAATATAGCTCAAAGACTCCTATTGAAAGATCATCATGAACATTACATTCCCCTCTGTACAGATGTTGCCTGTGTGTTTCCAATACTTCTAAAGTGAAGAGTTAATTCCTCCGTATGTTCAGAAACTGAACTGGACTATAGTGTCTACAACAGCAGTGAGAATCAAGGAATCTTGCAGCAAGTAACTCACCTACTGACTCTCCAAAGCCAGACACAAGTCAGCAGTGCAATGGTATACTCCCCACTTGCCTGGATGAATGCATCTCCAACAACACTCAGGAAGCTTTTCACCATTCAGGACAGGCAACCTGCTTAATTTGTTTTCAGTGTCATGGTCACCATTTTGTTAGTTTTTTTTATTCCAGGTTTTTAATGGATTAAAATTTCACAGTGGGATTTAAATCCTTGTCTCCAGACCATTTGTCTGCGGTTCCAGATCGCTCACCCAGTTACAGTAAGCTTTGCATGATCAGGAAGGAGAGATCACATCCAGTGGGAGTCCTTGTTGGTCAAGGACAATATTACAGTGGCAGAAAGGATGTTTGGGGACTCGTCAACTGAGGTAGTATGGGCTGAGTTTAGAAACAGGAAAGGAGAGGTCACCCTATTGGGAGTTTTCTATAGGCCTCTGAATAGTTCCATAGATGTAGACAAAAGGATAGCAAAGATGATTCTCAATAGCAGTGAGACAGACAGGGTAGTTGTCATGGGGGACTTCAACTTTCCAAATATTGAAAGGGACCACTATAGTACGAGTACTATAGATGGGTCAGTTTTTGTCCAGTGTGTGCAGGAGGGCTTCCTGACACAGGATGTAGACAGGTCAACAAGGGGCGAAGCCACATTAGATTTGGGACTGGGGAATAAGCCTGGCCAGGTGTTAGACTTGAAAGTAGGTGAACACTTTGGTGATAGCAATCACAATTCTGTTATGTTTACTTTAGTGATAGAAAGGGATAGGTGTATATCACTGGGCAAGAGTTACAGCTGGGGGAAAGGCAATTACGATGAGAGTAGGCATGATTTAGGAAGCATAGGATGGGGAAGGAAACTGCAGGGGATAGGCACATTAGAAATGTGGAGCTTATTCAAGGAAAAGCTCCTGTGTGTCCTAGATAAGTATGTACCTGTCAGGCAGGGAGGAAGCTGTAAAGCGCGGGAGCCGTGGTTTACGAAGGAAGTGGAATCTCTGGTCAAGAGGACGAAGGTGGCTTATGTTAGGATGAGATATGAAGGCTCAGTTAAGGCGCTTGAGGGTTACAAGGCAGCCAGGAAAGACCTAAAGAGAGAGCTCAGAAGAGCCAGGAGGAGACATGAGAAGTTGTTGGCAGATAGGATCAGGGTAAACCCTATAGGTATTTAAGGAATAAAAGAATGGCGAGAGTAAGATTAGGGCCAATCAAGGATAGTAGTGGGAAGTTGTGTGTGGAGTCAGAGGAGATAGGGGAAGCACTTAATGAATATTTTTCGACAGTATTCACTCTAGAAAATGACAATGTTGTCGAGGAGAATATTGAGATACAGGCTACTAGACTAGGTGGGATTAAGGTTCACAAGGAAGAGGTATTAGAAATCCTGCAGAGTGCGAAAATAGATAAGTCCCCTGGGCCAGATGGGATCTATCCCAGGATCCTCTGTGAAGCCAGGGAGGAGATTGCCGAGCCTTTGGCATTGATCTTTAAATCGTCATTGTCTACAGCAATAGTGCCAGAAGACTGGAGGATAGCAAATGTGGTTCCCCTGTTCAAGAAGGGGAGTAGAGACAATCCTGGTAATTATAGACCAGTGAGCCTTACTTCAGTTGTTGGCAAAGTGTTGGAAAAGGTTATAAGAGATAGGATTTATAATCATCTAGAAAAGAATAATTTGATTACGGATAGTCAGCACAGTTTTGTGAAGGGTAGGTCGTGCCTCACAAACCTTATTTGTGAGGCACGACCTCAGGCGACTGTGTGGAGTTTGCACGTTCTCCCCGTGTCTGTGTGGGTTTCCTCCGGGTGCTCCGGTTTCCTCCCACAGTCCAAAGATGTGCAGGTCAGGTGAATTGGCCATGCTAAATTGCCTGTAGTGTTATGTAAGGGATAAATGTAGGGGTATGGGTGGGTTGCGCTTCGGCGGGTCGGTGTGGACTTGTTGGGCCGAAGGCCTGTTTCCACACTGTAATGTAATGTAATCTAATCTAATCTTATTGAGTTCTTTGAGAAGGTGACCAAAAAGGTAGATGAGAGTAAACCGTTTGATGTGGTGTATATGGATTTCAGCAAGGCGTTCGATAAGGTTCCCCACAGTCGGCTATTGTACAAAATATGGAGGATTTTGGGAGATATAACAGTTTGGATCAGACATTGGCTTGCTGAAAGAAGACAGAGGGTGGTGGTTGATGGGAAATATTCATCCTGGAGTCCAGTTACCAGTGGTGTACCGCAAGAGTCACTGTTGGGTCCATTGCTGTTCATCATTTTTATAAACGACCTGGATGAGGGCGTAGAAGGGTGGGTTAGTAAATGTGCAGACGATACTAAGATCAGTGGATAGTGATGAAGGATGTTGTAGGTTGCAGAGAGACATAGATAAGCCTCAGAGCTGGCCTGAGAGGTGGCAAATGGAGTTTAATGCGGACAAGTGTGAGGTGATTCACTTTGGTCGGAGTAACTGGAATGCAAAGTACTGGGGTAATGGTAAGATTCTTGGTAGTGTAGATGAGCAGAGAGATCTCGGTGTCCAGCTACACAGATCCTTGAAAGTTGCCACCCAGATTGACAGAGTTATTAAGAAGGCATACAGTGTTTTAGCTTTTATTAATAGAGGGATCGAGTTCCAGAACCATGAGGTTATGCTACAGCTGTACAAAACCCTGGTACGGCAGCACTTCGAGTATTGTGTACAGTTCTGGTCACTGCATTATAAGGAGGATGTGGAAGCTTTGGAAAAGGTGCAGAGGAGATTTACTAGGATGTTGCCTGGTATGGAGGGAAGGTCTTACGAGGAAAGGCTGAGGGACTTGAGGCTGTTTTCGTTAGAGAGAAGAAGGTTGAGAGATGACTTAATAGAGACATATAAGATAATCAGAAGGTTAGATAGGGTGGACAGAGAGAGCCTTTTTCCAAGAATGGTGACAGTGAGCATGAGGGGGCATAGCTTTAAATTGAGGGGTGATAGATATAGGACAGATGTCAGAGTAGTAAGGGTATGGAATGCTTTGTCTGCAACGGTAGTAGATTCGCCAACTTTAAGTGCATTTAAGTCGTCATTAGACAAGCATATGGACGTACATGGAATAGTGTAGGTTAGATGGGCTTCAGATTGGTGTGACAGGTTGGCGCAACATCAAGGGCCGAAGGGCCTGTACTGCGCTGAAAGGTTCTATGTTCTATAACCTAAATGAGTATATATTTATAGAATTTTGAAGCAATGTGGCAATAGAATTGGTAAATCTCTCTTCTCATTTTCTTTTTTTAAATGTTTAAAATTCAGTAACCTAGATAAAAGGTTAATGAGGCAGCTGACTGAGGGTTATCAGTCAATCATCTGAAGCCTGAAAAGAGCCTCATAAATCCATAAGACATATTTCAGAATTCAGCTATTCCGCCCATCGAGTCTGCTCCGCTATTCTATCTTGTCTGATACGTTTCTTAACCTCATTCCCCTGCCTTTTCCCCATAGTCATTGATCCACTTACCAATCGAGAACCTGTCTGTATAAAAATCAAAAGAACTGCATGTCCTATAAATCAGAAACAAAAACAGAAATTGCTGGAAAAGCTCAGCAGATGCGGCAGCATCTGTGGAGAGAGAAATCAGAGTTAACATTTTGGGTCAAGTGACCCTTACTCAGAACTGAGAAAGTGTATCACTTGTAACTTTCTTATGTCCTCTTCACAACTTCCTTTCATACCTATATTTGTATTAACAACACGTCACTCACGCTTGTCACTTCAGACTCAATCTGGTGCTCATTTCTCTCACCTGAGCCTCAATCGAACACATTAACAGCAAGTGAGGAACGTATAAAGAATAATCACAGAAATATAACATCATGTATGATTTCTAGGCAGGCTATATCGAAATTTTACTACATGGGAGAGCAGAATTACAGAAGCAAAAAACTGGAGATGAAGCATATCTTATGTTGGCAGCACCTCACATGATGAATTACATGTAATTGGAGAAAGTACAAAGAAGAATGCTCAGGATACATTTATAAACAGTTTTATAATTGATTTATTCTAATATTGAATCACAAGCAAATCTAAATAAGGTGGTTTGAGGGTTTTAGGAGAGCAACTGAATGAACAGCTCACACCTGTTAGCAGGAAAACTATTTCATTAAAAGTCAGTGTTCTCAGAAGGGAATTTTTAAAAAAAATTTAAACAATGTATTGCCAATGTGGCAGTTAAAAGTGAAGCACATTGCTGAGGAATTAGAGTTATATGTAGGCCAGGAGATTTCCTTCCTTGAAGAACATTCGTTAACCAAATAGGCTTTTCGCAACAATTGACAGTGGTCTCTTCATTGACTCTTTTATCTCAGATCTTTAAAAAAATTCAAATTCCACCATCTGCATGTAATTTGAACCTAGGTCCACAGAACATTACCTAGATCTCTGGATTAAGAGCTTAGCAATTATTCCACTTGGCCATCCCTCCTTTGAGGAATATACAAACAAATGTTGCTTTCCTTGCCCCTGACTTAAATATGGAGAAAGTGAGGACTGCAGATGCTGGAGATCAGAGCTTAAAAATGTGTTGCTGGAAAAGCGCAGCAGGTCAGGCAGCATCAAAGGAACAGGAGAATCGACGTTTCGGGCATAAGCCCTGAAGAAGGGCTTATGCCCAAAACGTCGATTCTCCTTCTCCTTGGATGCTGCCTGACCTCCTGACTTAAATATACTTAGCAGTTCAGTAATTTTGGTTATTTCTGTTCTATACTCCTGGGTCATCACCTCCATTTGAAATTTGAATCAAAGTAGATGTGGTTCTAAAGCATCAAGAAAATGTTCTTATCTTATCAACTATAATATAGAGATGGATCAGTGTGTCACATTGATACCTATCAATGATCCTGTTTATAAAGACTTGAGGAAAGGAACATGTTCAACAGCCAACCAATCCTTCTCTCGGAATCCAGTTTGTCCATCGCGCACTGCACTATAGCTAAATAAGAAAAAATCAGGTACTTACTTTTTGTTCCTTGCAAGCCTCCTCAAATGGTGAGAAAGTGTGTGTTTTGTGCTTGTTCCCCACCAAGCAGCGAGGGCATACACAGTCCTCACATTCATTACAGTAAAGGATCAGGTTTTCACTATGGATCACACATTGCACACCTAATGTACTTCCACTGGTATTGCTAAAAATACTCCCCTGATTATTTTGTAAAGTCATGTCAAATTGTTGCAATTTCTGCCTCCTTGGTAATCCAGATACTAATGGAATGAGAAAACTTGTTAGGAAGGGTAAATGCAGGATAGAAAAGATCATTGACTGACAGCACTCAGAGAGCAAAGAGCTGATTATAAAGCAAGTTGCCAAGGGGAAGGGCCTTGCAATTTGATCTTGGGTGTTACACAAGGATCAAGATACCAATGACAGCTTTTTTATTTCAACAGTTTCCTGGAAATTTTTTATGTCAAGTGAAACTATGATTGTATCCCTTCACAATGTGTCCAAAGGGTTCTCCAGAACCCTTTTCTAAACAAAACACCTAGCTTATATATTTGTGCCTCATCTTACTTTTCCAACATTTGTGTTTATCATCTATAATGCAAGATAAATCTCAGTAACCTGATGAGATGATCAAGGTGTTTCATGCCACAGGAGATGTTTGAATACAAACTTAGATTGATATGTTGTTTCATCACATCCATGAGGATGGGATGCTCTTCAAAATGTCATTGCAGATTTAATTGGCTGAATGTCATCTTTCTGTACTGAAGGGATTCCATGAACAATTTATAAAGATTTTCAAACACTTTGATGAAGGTTAGGTGCTTTATTCATTTATGGGATGAGGGCATTGTTGGCTAGGGAGGATTTATTGCTCATCCCTAATTGCCCAGTGGGCAGTTAAGAGTCAACCATATTGCTGTGGGTCTAGAGTCACATGTAGGCCAGACAAAGATGGTAGTTTCTTTCCTTAAAGGACATTAGTGAACTAGATGGGGCTTTTTTTGACAATCAATAGAGGATTCACGGTTATCATTAGATTCTTAATTCAAATTCCACCATCTGCTGTGGCAGGATTCAAACCCAGGTCCCCAGAACATTATCTGGGTCTCTGAATTAACAGTCCACTGACAATACCACTAGGCCATCGCCTTTCCAGGTGAAGGGAATAACTCCATTCACTCATCACTTCTTGCAGACCTAGTTTAGCCCCTGCTCCCTGAGCACATCAAGCTTTTTGACCAAAGTAATTCATGACTTTCCAGTGTTGGAGCTGCACCCACCCAGGCTAGTGAAAGATTTGTGGGGAGGCACTGGTGTGGAGTTTTTGCAACTCTCTACCCAAAAAGGTGGAAGAAGCAGAGTCATAGAATCATACAATACAGAAGAGATCCTTTGGCCCATCATGTCTGTACTGCCAAAACAATGCTTAGTCTATGCTAGTCCTACTTTCAAGCACTAGTTCCAGAGCCTTGCATGGTAAGACATTTCAGGTGCTTAGCCGTGTCTTTTAAAGTACTTTTAAAGATTGCGAGGTTACTGCCTCAACTACCCTTCCAGGCAATGCATTCCAGACCTAACAACCCTCCCCTCTAAGTCTCCTGACATATATCATAAAAGTATGTTCCCTTGATATTGACCCTTCAACTAAGATGATCAGCTGCTTTCTATCCACTTTGTCCATGTCAGGTTGTCTCTCAATCTTCTCTGCTCCAATGAAAACAACCTGAGCTTAGCCAGCCTCTCTTCAAAAGCTGAAATGCTTCATTTCAGACAATGTCCTGGTGAAGCTCCTCTGCACCCCCTCCAGTGCAGTCACATATTTCCTATGGTGTGGTGACCAGAGTTGCACACAGTACTCCAGCTGTAACCTAACCATATTTGTGTACAGCTCCAACATGACCACCCTGCTCTTATAATCAATGCCATGACTGAAAAAGGCAAATGTTCCATAAGACTTCTTAACTAGCCTATTAACCTGCCCTGCTATCTTCATGGATCCCAAGGTTCCTCTGAGCTTCCTACTGTTATACCATTTACGGAGTACTCCTTTGTCTTATTACTTCATCCAAAGTGCATTTATCTCATAGCTATCAGGATTAAATTCCATTTGCCCCTGATTTGTCAATCTGACCCAATCTATGACTTCCTGTAACCTAGCACCTTCCTTCTCACTGTTAACCACCCAGTCAATTTTCCTCAAATATTTTTAAGGTAGATATGGGTAGATTGTTGACAAGATTAGAGTGGTGCTGGAAAAGCACAGCAGGTCAGGCAGCATCCGAGGAGCAGGAAAATCAATGTTTTTCCTACAGGAGCCCTTAATCAGGAATGAGACTGGGAGCCTCGGGGGTAGAGAGAGGGGGTGGGGCTGGGGAGAATGTAGCTAAGAGTACAATAGGTGGATGGAGGTGGGGGTGAAGGTGATAGGTCGGAGAGGAGGCTGGAGAGGATAGGTGGGAAGGAAGATTGGCTGGTAGGCCAGGTCATGAGAATGGTGCTGAAGTTTGGAACTGGGATAAGGTGGTGGGAGGGGAAATGAGAAACTGGTGAAGTCCACATTGATGCCATGGGGTTGAAGTGTTCTGAGGCAGAAGATGAGGTGTTCTTCCTCCAGGCGTCAGGTGGTGAGGGAATGGCGATGGAGGAGGCCCAGGACCTGCATTTCCTCAGCAGAGTGGGAGGGGGAGTTGAAATGTTTGGCCACAGGGCAGTAGGGTTAATTGGTGCGGGCGTCCCCGAGCAAAGGAGTGAAGGGATATCAGAAGCAAGTGGGAATATTGATTTGAAGTTGAAGTTATAATCAGATCAGTCTTGCAGAGCAGACTAGAGGGGCTAATGCTCTACTCCTGCTCCTGATTTGTATGATTGTAAAAAGCTCATTTCAGTGGTGTGGGACCATCCTGTAATATGCTTTTTTGCTTGGCAGTTCAAAAGACTAGAAATTTGTGCCAATAGGAAACAGGCAAGGCTGTCTCAGGACTTTTTTCTTCTGATTGCCAGTCTTTGAATAGATCCTGATGATCCTGTAAGAGTAGAAGTAAAACACTGCAGATGCTAGAAATCTCATACAAATACAGAGAGAACTGAGGAAGACCCACATCAAACTCAAAAAGTTAACTCTAATAATTGAGCTGGGACTGCACTGCTGTACGTACTATATCGTTGGAAGGTGTAAAGACCGAAGACAATGGAGAGAGGGGGATCTGGTTTTGAGAATACTCATTGCTGCTGTTGAAGTGGTACCAGAGGCCCACCATGATGCAGAATAGAGTGCCTGGGAATTCGGTACATCGGTATGGTCATGACCCAAACTTACATATGTGTGCCTTGACAGTGGTAATATATGGATGGAAAGTGACTGCTGGTCAATACAACTCAAAAATTGTTCTCCCAGTGCTGTGAGACGCACATTCTCCCAAATTTGTGTGGGAAGAAATGTGGGTAACTATGTGGTATGTGCTTTTTGAATCAGCTATTCAAAGCGAGAGTTACCTTTTTATCTAAGATAACATAATTCAAACATTAACAGGGGAGGGTTAATTCACCTTGCTGCAATAAAAGATTTAAAAAGTTAGATCTTGTTGAATGGTTCGCTTAACGTTAGTTCTCAGAGTGCCTGCTCATTTTAAAGAGTTTTACATTCCTCCTAACTTGCTTCACAGTGGTCCGATACAGCTTCGCACTCGTTCGTGTCAGCTTCACCATGATTCTGATCCACTTCACACTGTTTAAACCTGGCCTGTTTCACAGTGATCCTGACCTGGTTCACAGTGATCCTGGCCTGTTTCACAGTGATCCTGACCTGCTTCAAAGTGATCCTGGCCTGTTTCAAAGTGATCCTGGCCTGTTTCACAATGATCCTGACCCGCTTGACAGTGATCCTGGCCTGTTTCACAGAGATCCTGGCCTGTTTCACAGTGATCCTGGCCTAGTTCACAGTGATCCTGGCCTGGTTCACAGTGATCCTGGCCTGGTTCACAGTGATCCTGACCTGGTTCACAGTGATCCTGGCCTGGTTCACAGTGATCCTGGCCTGGTTCACAGTGATCCTGACCTGGTTCACACTTCTCTCCTTTCCAACGATCCTATTGTTCTTCACATTCCTCCCTGTCTATTTCATAATGATCCTGACCTGCTGTGCATTAAAGACTGCTGCAAAGATTACATGTGTGAAGAGAGAGCTTTGTAAGGTGGTTAGAGTTTTAACTAGTATAATTATATCTCAACAATTCATAGATTTTATTTAAAGCTGTAGCTAGAATCCAGCCATTTGTCAAAAAAAAGTAGCAATTCTTGTTTAGTACTAGTCCGTGCTTTCTGTCAAACCCAGGTAACTTGGGGAATCCTGTGTACATTTGAAAATCTTTAACTTCTGTGACAACTGTAGAAATAGTGATGCTTGATTTCCAGTGTGATACCCCAATGAGGCGTGACCGTGTCAGCAGCTACAAGAGCGACATTAACATTCCAGGTGGATAACTTTTCTAAAATTGGTATATGGAGGAAGAGAAGAAATTCTCTATAGCAGTGACCATGATGTGGAGGAAAGGGGAAATGAGATAAAGATTAAGGGTAGAAGAACAAATTAGGATTAGCTGGAGGCAGCAGTTCACTTACAAAAAACGAAAGGTACAGACTTTGGATTTGATCATTTGTCTTAATGACAAAACCCTTCAGCAGCATTTGCCTCGATCCAACAGATGCTGTGAAGGGGTGTAAAATACTAGTTATTGTACCCTTTTTTGTCAGACTGGAAACACGCATTGGAAGATAAATGTAACTACTTCAAACTGAAAGTCAAATGATGATGCAGAAATCAGAGTCACTAATAACATGATCAGAATATATTTCTCTGAAAAAAAAACACTGAAAGCTTCCAGATAATTAATTACATCACCTGTTCAGTTGCAAGAGGTTGTGAAGCCCATTGATCATCTTACTCACAGCAGCTTCAGGTTTTAATGCAGATTACACAATGTGTGCGTGACAAGTATGAGTGAGAATCTGGAACGTGAATCACTTTACAAAGTATTTACCACCATCTCAAGTGCTGATTAAAGCAGGTTTTAAAAGGATGTCATCAAGCTGGATGCTCCACTTTTAGAATGTGAGACATTTTCAGCACAGAAATAGGCAATTCAGTATATCATGTCTGTGCCAGAGCTTGAAAGATCATAGGAACAGTGGAAGACCATTTACACAGTTAAGTATGTTACATCATTCACTGAGATCCATCTGATCTGTGACCGAACTCCATATGCCCATCTTTGTTCAAGATTCATTAACATACTTGGTTAACAGATACACTAACCTTGATGTTACTTGCTGCAGGATTCCCAGTTATTGACCTGTTCTTGTAGCCACTGTACTTATACTGTGAGGCCAGTTGAGTTTCTGGTTATTTGTAAACCTCAGAATGTTGATGGCTATGTACAGAATTATTCCCTAAATGAAAGGTTTTGTTATAAATTTTAATGATGAGGAGGTGCCAGTGTTGGACTGGGGTGGACAAAGTTAAAAATCACACAGCACCAGGTTATAGTCCAACAGGTTTAATTGGAAGTACAAGCTTTTGGAGCATCGCTCCTTCGTCAGGTACAGCAGCGCTCCGAAAGCTAGTAGATTAGATTAGATTACTTACAGCGTGGAAACAGGCCCTTCGGCCCAACAAGTCCACACCGACCCGCCACCCATCCATTCACCCCTTTACCTAACACTATGGGCAATTTAGCATGGCCAATTCACCTGACCTGCACATTTTTGGACTGTGGGAGGAAATTGGAGCACCCGGAGGAAACCCACGCAGACACGGGGAGAATGTGCAAACTCCACACAGTCAGTCGCCTGAGTTGGGAACTGAACCCGGGTCTCTGGCGCTGTGAGGCAGCAGTGCTAACCACTGTGCCACCGTGCCGCCCACTGTACTTCCAAATTGGATTATAACCTGACGTTGTGTGATTTTTAGCTTTATAAATTTTAAGCCATGTCCCTCAATCCTAGGCCCAGACTTTCACCGCGTCACTCCCTGAAGCTTGCATTTTTCATCCTTGCACAGGTGGTATTGGGAGCCATCCATAATTCCTGCAGGTGAATTCCCAGAGTTGGCTGTCCATCTAAATGATCAGCTGCCTCCATTGGGATCAGGTTTTGGAGTCCCTGCAGGATGGAATCTGGCATGACAAGATTAGACCAGGTAAGAGTACATCTGTTCTCATCACATTTCTTTTGGAAATTGTTTTAATCCATGAGGGAAGATGCATTGATTCTCAAGCCCCACTACTTGTGGGGTCACCACATAATTTAATGATATAATCAAAGTATGCAAAGTCCCTGATTTAACCATCTATTGGAATCAAGTTAACAGTAACCTGTACTTAACAAGAACAAATTACAATAAGTAACTTCTAATCACAAATAAACAGCTATGAATTATCAAAATATGGCTATACTCAAAAACTCTACTCCGCTTTTAAAATCCTGACACACAAGTACTGACAGACATAGACAAACATAAAAGCAATAGTTTTATGTATAGAGGGAAGAACTGCTGGGAAACCATTCAATAGCACCAGTCTACAGGGGTCATTTTCTTTACTCAGCGAGTCGTGAGTTCATGGAATGCCCTGCCAGTAGCAGTGGTGGACTCTCCCTCATTATGGGCATTTAAGCGGGCATTGGATAGGCATATGGAGGATAGTGGGCTAGTGTAGGTTAGGTGGGCTTGGATCGGCGCAACATCGAGGGCCGAAGGGCCTGTACTGCGCTGTATTCTTCTATGTTCTATGTTCTATTAAGATGTTCCTTCTTCTTTGTTCTTCAATCTCACTTCTCTAGGTTCTTGCATCTCTTTGTAGGCTGATTAGTACACTATCTACAAAGTCTCTTAGTTACTAGTTAAAGGCAACAGTTTCCAGCAACTGGTCTTCTTCAGGCTTCATTTATTTTTTCTGCAGAGAGACACACACACAAACTCATCTCGCCCTTCCAGCAATATGAAGGATTCCCATGGCATCATTCACACCCAAAAGCCATTCAGCCACTCAAAGTTGTGGTCAGGCTGATGACCATGGGCATCCACCTGGGATGGCATGATGGCTCAATGGTTAGCTTTTGCTGCCTAACACCGCCAGAGATCTCAGTTCAGTCCCAGCCTCGGGTGACTGTCTGTGTGGAGTTTGCACATTCTCCCTGTGCCTGTGTGGATTTCCTCCAGGTGCTCTGTTTCCTCCCACAGTCCAAAGATGTGAGGTTAAATGGATTGGCCATGCTAAATTGCCCATATGTCCAGGATGTACAGGCTAGTTGGTTAGCCATGGGAAATCCAGGGTTACAGGGCTAGAGTAGAAGGGATTGGTCTGGGTGGGATCCTCTTCAAAAGTCAGTGTGGATTCGATGGGCCAAATGACCGGTCATCAGTTCACAAGGTGGCCATTCCAATAATTGCTGTAAATTGCTTTAACAAGTGTCGCAATCCCTTCTACAAGCCTTGGTCTTTAAACAGTCCTTTTCCCATTTCAGCCCACAATCAAAAATACAGAATTTTTAAAAAGAAAACTGTCTTTACAATGTATTGAGTTTTGTGTTTTGTAAACTTTATTTATATGGCTGGTTCAGTTGAAGTTCTGGGCAATGGTAACCACAAGAATGTTGTTAGTGAGGGATTCAGCGATGTTAACATCATTGAATGTTGTAGGGGCAGGGATGAGATAGTCTTTTATTTCGTCAATGCTTGGCATTTGAGTTGCGTGAATGTTACTTTCCATCTGTCCAGGTCTTGCTGCATGGCTCTGCTTCAATATCTGAAGAGCATGAATGGTACTGAAGATTGTGCAATCCCTTTTTTTTCATTAATTCAAGGGTCATGGATGTCGCTAGCTGGACTATTACCCATCCCTAGTTGCCCTTGAGAAGGTGGTGGTAAGCTGCCTCTTTGAACCACTGCAATCCAGAATGCTGTGAGGGAGGGAGTTCCAGAATTTTGACTTGGAAACTAGCAGTCATCTTCACTCTTCTCAGGTTGCATGGTCAACTTCCAGTCCAGCCCTCCTCCATACCTCCATCGCAGACGGACAGTTTCAACTGAGTGGCCATTCTCCCATCTTTGCGCACACAACCTCAGATTGAAAATCAGGATGACCAATTAAAATTCTTCCTCTCAATCTGACCTATACCTTCTTGAAAACATCCATCAAATCATCCCATAACTTTATAAATTCCAGAGACTACCACCCCATTTGTGTAACCTTTCCTTATCCCTCTGACGTCAGTTTTTATTACAAGCATATGAACTCGCAGTAAAGTGGGCTATTCAGCTCCTCAAGCCTGCTCTGCCATCCAGTCAGATCATTATTTTCAAATCCACTTTCCCCCCTACCCATAATAATAAGAATCTACTTACTTCGATCTTAAAATGATTCAGTGAACCTGCCCCCAGAATATTACTCTGGTGAATCTACATTGTGCTCCATCCAAGGTCAATGTCATCTTCTCAAGATATGGGACCCACGACTGCTCACAGTGGCTCCAAGGAGAAAATGAGGTCTAACCAAGACTTTGTACAGCCATAGCATAAGTTTGACAGCCATCAGCAGCACCCTCTCTTCACCTCACCACACCCTTTGTATTCTCGTTCCTCAGGATAGAAAGCCCATCAATTCACCAACTACTTGCTTATTTTCTGTACCTGTCTCTGACAATTTAATGATTCACTTATTTGAATCCACCATACCCCAGTCTCTTTGACGCTTCACTGTTTCCAAGTGACATCAGTTAGAAAATATTCACTTCTACCCATTTTTATTGGAAGGTGCATCTATTTGCTGGTTTCTCCCAGTCAAGAATCTATCAACATCTCCCTGTAATTTTAAACATTCAGTTACATTTCATACAATGCCACATACTTTTGTGTCTTTGGAAAACTTTGCTAGGTAACTCTCCTTATGCCAATTAAGCTGTTAATGAAAATAGTAGAGAGTTGAGACTTCAAAAGAGATCAAACTTCCTCCATTTTCATTTCTCACTTGAACTCAAACTCCCATTCCTCACATTTCATAGTCTCTCCCCCCCCCCCCAAAAAATAAATGCAAAAGAAATTGTCTTATTGTAGCTTTATAAATCACATTTCACAGATCAATTGTAAATTGCTCTATGACCATGAGAAGGATAGGGAGCCTTGAAGAGGATGTGAGGGATCACTTTTATTTTATTCAGCTGTGGGATGAATGTGTTGCTGGCTAGGCTAGCATTTATTGCCCATCTCTAACGGCCCAGAGGGCATTTAAGAGTCAACCACATTGCTATGGGTCTGGAGTCACATGTAGGTCAGACCAGTTAAGGGTATTAGTGAACCAGATGGATGTTTCATGACACTCAGCAATGATCTTATAGTGTCCTACAGCATGGAGACAGGCCCTTTGGCCCAAACTGATCCATGCTAACCCCATTTCCCTGCAGTTGGCCCATATTCTTCTAAGTTGAAACTTTATTGCTGGAACAGCACAGCAGGTCAGGCAGCATCCAGGGAACAGGAGATTCGACGTTTCGGGCACAGGCCCTTCTTCAGGAATGAGCAGAGAGTGTTCAGCAGGAGAAGATAAAAGGTAGGGAGGAGGGACTTGGAGGAGGGGCGTTGGAAATGTGATAGGTGGAAAGAGGTCAAGGTGAGGGTGATAGGTCGGAGTAGGATGGAGGCGGAGAGGTCAAGAAGAAGACTGCAGGTCAGGAAGGCGGTGCCGGGCTGGAGGGATTCGGCTGAGACAAGGTGGGGGGAGGGGGGATGAAGAAACTGGTGAAGTCCAAGTTCATCCCCTGTGGTTGGAGGGTTCCCAGTCGGAAGATAAGACGCTCCTCCTCCGACCGTCGCGTTGTTGTGGTTTGGCGGTGGATGAGTCCAATGACCTGCATATCCTCGGTGGAGTGGGAGGGGGAGTTGAAATGCTGTGCTACAGGGTGATTGGGTTGGTTCGTCCAGGTGGCCCAGAGGTGCTCTCTGAATCGCTCCGCAAGTAGGCGGCCTGTTTCCCCAATATAGAGGAGGCCACACTGGCTGCAGCGGATGCAATAGATGATGTGGGTGGAGGTGCAGGTGAATCTGTGGCGGATATGGAAGTTTCCTTTGGGGCCTTGGAGAGAAGTGAGGGGGGAGGTGTGGGCGCAAGTGTTGCACCTCCTGCGGTTGCAAGGGAAGGTGCCGGGAGTGGAGGTTGGGTCGGTGGGGGGTGTGGATCTGACAAGGGAGTCGCGGAGGGAGTGGTCTCTACGGAAAGCTGATAGGGGAGGGGAGGGAAATATATCCTTGGTGCTGGGGTCTGTTTGGAGGTGGCGGAAGTGACGGCGGATGATGCGCTGTACATGGAGATTGGTGGGGTGGTAGGTGAGGACCAGTGGGGTTCTGTTCTGGTGGCGGTTGGAGGGGCGGGGCTCAAGGGCGGAGGAGCGGGAAGTGGAGGAGATGCGGTGGAGGGCATCGTCGATCACGTCGTGGGGGAAATTGCGGTCCTTGAAGAAGGAGGCCATCTGTGTTGTACGTATTTTGAACTGGTCCTCCTGGGAGCAGATGCGGCGGAGACGAAGGAATTGGGAGAATGGGATGGCGTTTTTACAGGGGGCAGGATGGGAGGAGGTGTAGTCCAGGTAGCTGTGGGAGTCGGTAGGTTTGTAGTAGATGTCCGTGTTGATTCGGTCGCCTGAGATAGAAACAGAAAGGTCTAGGAAGGGGAGGGAGGAGTCCGAGACTGTCCAGGTGAATTTGAGGTCGGGGTGGAAGGTGTTAGTGTAGTGGATGAACTGTTCAACCTCCTCGTGGGAGCACGAGGTAGCGCCGATACAGTCATCAATGTAGCGAAGGAAAAGATGGGGGGTGGGGCCAGTGTAGTTGCGGAAGATGGATTGTTCCACATACCCTACGAAGAGGCAGGCATAGCTGGGGCCCATGCGGGTGCCCATGGCTACTCCTTTTGTTTGGAGAAAGTGGGAGGATTGGAAAGAAAAGTTGTTCAGGGTGAGGACCAGTTCGGTCAGTCGAAGGAGGGTGTCGGTGGAAGGGTACTGGGTGGTACGGCGGGAAAGGAAGAAGCGGAGTGCTTTGAGTCCTTCGTGATGGGGGATGGAGGTGTACAGGGACTGGATGTCCATGGTGAAGATGAGGCGTTGGGGACCGGGGAAGCGGAAATCCTGGAGGAGGTGGAGGGCGTGGGTGGTGTCACGAACGTAGGTGGGGAGTTCTTGGACTAATGGGGACAGGACCGTGTCGAGGTATGCCGAGATGAGTTCGGTTGGGCAGGAGCAGGCTGAGACGATGGGTCGTCCGGGGCAGTCAGGTTTGTGGATTTTGGGCAGGAGGTAGAAACGGGCGGTGCGGGGTTGTGGGACTATGAGGTTGGAGGCGGTGGATGGGAGGTCCCCTGAGGTGATGAGGTTATGGATGGTCTGGGAGATGATGGTTTGGTGGTGGGGGGTGGGGTCATGGTCAAGAGGATGGTAGGAGGAGGTATCTGCGAGCTGGCGTTTGGCCTCAGCGGTGTAAAGGTCAGTGCGCCAAACTACTACTGCGCCTCCCTTGTCAGCTGGTTTGATGGTGAGGTTGGGGTTGGAACGGAGGGAGTGGAGGGCTGCGCGTTCCGAGGGTGAGAGGTTGGAGTGGGTGGGGGGGGTGTGGGAGTTCAGGTAGCGGTTAATATCGCGGCGGCAGTTTGCTATGAAGAGGTCGAGGGCAGGTAGGAGGCCAGCACGGGGTGTCCAGGTGGACGGGGTGTGTTGGAGGCGGGAGAAGGGGTCGTCAGAGGGTGGGCGAGAGTCTTGATTGAAGAAGAAGCCACTCCCATCCTGCCCCCTGTAAAAACGCCATCCCATTCTCCCAATTCCTTCGTCTCCGCCGCACTCCCATCCTGCCCCCTGAAAAAACGCCATCCCATTCTCCCAATTCCTTCGTCTCCGCCGCATCTGCTCCCAGGAGGACCAGTTCCAAAAACGCACAACCCAGATGGCCTCCTTCTTCAAGGACCGCAATTTCCCCCCCGACGTGGTCGACGGTGCCCTCCACCGCATCTCCTCCACTTCCCGCTCCTCCGCCCTTGAGCCCCGCCCCTCCAACCGCCACCAGGACAGAACCCCACTGGTCCTCACCTACCACCCCACCAATCTCCATGTACAGCGCATCATCCGCCGTCACTTCCGCCACCTCCAAACAGACCCCAGCACCAAGGATATATTTCCCTCCCCTCCCCTATCAGCTTTCCGTAGAGACCACTCCCTCCGCGACTCCCTTGTCAGATCCACACCCCCCACCGACCCAACCTCCACTCCCGGCACCTTCCCTTGCAACCGCAGGAGGTGCAACACTTGCGCCCACACCTCCCCCCTCACTTCTCTCCAAGGCCCCAAAGGAAACTTCCATATCCGCCACAGATTCACCTGCACCTCCACCCACATCATCTACTGCATCCGCTGCAGCCGGTGTGGCCTCCTCTATATTGGGGAGACAGGCCGCCTACTTGCGGAGCGATTCAGAGAGCACCTCTGGGCCACCCGGACGAACCAACCCAACCACCCTGTAGCACAGCATTTCAACTCCCCCTCCCACTCCACCGAGGATATGCAGGTCATTGGACTCATCCACCGCCAAACCACAACAACGCGACGGTCGGAGGAGGAGCGTCTTATCTTCCGACTGGGAACCCTCCAACCACAGGGGATGAACTTGGACTTCACCAGTTTCTTCATCCCCCCTCCCCCCACCTTGTCTCAGCCGAATCCCTCCAGCCCGGCACCGCCTTCCTGACCTGCAGTCTTCTTCTTGACCTCTCCGCCTCCATCCTACTCCGACCTATCACCCTCACCTTGACCTCTTTCCACCTATCACATTTCCAACGCCCCTCCTCCAAGTCCCTCCTCCCTACCTTTTATCTTCTCCTGCTGAACACTCTCTGCTCATTCCTGAAGAAGGGCCTGTGCCCGAAACGTCGAATCTCCTGTTCCCTGGATGCTGCCTGACCTGCTGTGCTGTTCCAGCAATAAAGTTTCAACTTTGATCTCCAGCATCTGCAGACCTCACTTTCTCCCCATATTCTTCTAAACCTTTCCTATCCAGGTATTTGTCCAAATGCCTTTTAAATGTTGCTAATGTACCCGCCTCAACCACTCCTACTGGCAGCTCATTCCATGTGTGTACCACCCTCTGTGTAAAAATATTGTCCCTCAGGTTCCCTTTTATCCATTCCCCTCTCATCTTAAACTGGTGCCCTCTAGTCCTCGATTCTCCAACCCTAAAAAAGATTGAGTGCATTCCCCCTATCTGTGCCTCTCATGATCTTATACACTTCTATAAGATCCCCTGTCAGTCTCCTACACTCTGAAGAAAAATGTCCTAGCTTGTCCAATCTCTCCCTATAATTCAGATCATTGAGTCCAGGCAATATCCTTCTAAATTTCTTCTGCACTCTTTTCAGTTTAATAACATCCTTCCTATAGCAAGGTGACCAAAACTGATCACAATATTCCAAGTATGGCCTCACCAACATCCCGTATTACAGCAACATAACTTCCCAACGACTATACTCAATGCCCTGACTGATAAAGGCCAGTGTGCCAAAAGCAGTCTTCCCTGCCCTGTCTAACTGTGACTCCACTCTCAGAGAACAATGCACCTGAACCCCAAGGCCCCTTTGTTCCACTACACTCCTTAAGGCCCCACCATTCACCATGAAACTCCGACCTTGACTTGACTTTCCAAAATGCAAGACCTCACAGTTGTCTATATTGAACTGCATTTGTCATTTCTCAGCCCACTTCCCCAGCTGATCAAGGTCCTGTTGCAATTTCTGATAATCTTCCTCACTGTGCACGATATCTCCTATTTTAGTGTTATGAGCAAACTTACTAATCATGCCTTGTGTATTCTCATCCAAATCATTGATATAGTTAAAAAACAGCAATGGGTCCTGCACCAACACCTGAGGTATTCCACACGTCACAGGCCTCCAGTCTGACAAGCATCCTTCCACTATTATCCTCTGCTTCCTACCATCACCCAATTTTGGATCCAATTTGTCAGCTCCTCCTGGGTTCCATGTAGTCTAACCTTCCAGAGCAGCCTACCATGTGGAACCTTATCAAAGGCCTTACTGAAATCCTTACAGACTACATCTACCGCCCTGCCCTCATTAAACTTCCAAGTCACTTCATCAAAGAACTCTAACAAATTTGTGAGGCATGATCTCCCACCTATTCGTGCACTGTTTTACCAAATGCATGTATGTCTTATCCCTCAGAATCTTCTCAAGTAATTTACCCACCACAGATGTTAGGCTGACTGCTCTATCATTCCCAGACTTTTCTTTGCAGTCCTTCTTGAATAATGGCACAACATTCGCTACCCTCCAGTCTTCCAGGACCTCACCTGTGGCTAACAATGATGCAAAAACATCAGCCAGGGCCCCCACAATTTCTTCTCTAGCATTTTGCAGTGTTCTTGGATATATCTGGTTAGGACCAGGAGATTTATCCACCTTCATACATTCTAGTACTTACAACACCTCCTCTACTGTGATATGGACTATCCCCAAGATATCACCACTAACTTCCCCAAGTTCCCAAGTCTTTGTATCTTTCTCAAGATAAACACAGAGGAGAAATATTCATTGAGAACCTCGCCCATCTCCTGTGGTTCTACACACATACATATCCACTTTGTCCTTAAAGGGCCTATTCTCTCTCTAGTTATTCTTTGTCCTTTAGTATACTTAAAGAATCTCTTGGATTCACCCTAACCTTCTCAGCCAAGGCTATATCATACCTCCTTTTCATCCTCCTGATTTCCTTCTTCAGTGAACTCCTGTATTCCCAGTATACCTCCAGGGACAAGCGTCCTCCTTTTTTCTGATCAAGGAATAAGTCATTAGAACTCTTAATTCCAGATTTTTAATTAATTCAAATTCCACCATCTGCCATGGCTGGATTCAAACCTGGGTTCCTAGAACATTACCTGGGTCTTTGGATTAACAGTCCAGCAATAACACCACTGTTGCCTCCCACTTTATTTTTGTATGGTCTGATCTACTTGCTTATGTGGAAGTTGTTTTACATTAATAAAGAGATGTAGTTTACCGTGAGACGTGGTTTATTATTGTTGATGTGTGTGTGTGTGTGTGTGTGTGTGTGTGTGTGTGTGTGTGTATATATATATATACACAGACACACACACACAAAATCAGTCTTTCTCTCTAATATACCAAGTAACCTTACAGTTCTTAAATGTCTATGCCCTCACACTAGTTTAAAATCTACTTTGGGAAGACTTTAGAAAGTGTATATCACTCTGTTACAACTGGCCAAACTGGAGTTGAGGCTGCACTTCCTGCTTCTTGGTCCTGATGTTCTCTGGAGTGTATATGAGTCTCCTCTGCAAGGAGGAGAGACTGGTAGGGGCCACTCTGAGCAACTGTGAACAACCCGATCAGACCATTGTATGTCCACATCTGGTCTATTCGAATGAACATGCAGTCTGTGGATTCAAGACAAGCACTAACTTAAACTGTACACTCAAGGCTTGGAGCCTGACATCTGACATCAGTAGAGTCACCTCCAGTGGACAGGGTAAATACTGTGTCATGATGTCACTTAAGGAATACCAATATGGGGCAATGACATGTAATGTTTCCAACATCACCCTCTGTATCAGTCCTCACTCCCACATGAATAAGTCGAATCAAACTGACAGACATTCATAGAAGGGAAGTGACTCTCAATGAGAGTGACAAATGAAAGGATGCACTTGGGAATTACTTTGACTCAGGAATAAAACTTCTGCTGGAGGGATTGGATCAGGTCGGATTACAGTTGGCTAGTCCCGGTAAACCTTTACTCAAATAGTACAACACAGTGAAGAATTGAAGGGTGAGATCACTTAAATTAAACTCAACACCCTGGTGGAAGGAGATCTGGGCCTGTAGCTAAATAAACAATGCGTACAGATGGATATGACAAAGGAACTCCTCGAGACGCTTGTTATTGCAACTGGTGACTTGTATTGTGGGTATAATATGAACTATATACTAGCCACGCAAGATGTGCACTTTGCTCTTCTGATATAATCTGCTCTTTACATAACTTTTATGTAACCTTATGATGTAATAATTTTTATATTTTTTCAAAACGCAATGGGTTTCAACATTTTGTGTATGTACACCTCATGCCACTAGCCAATTAAACAATGAACCAAATTTTAAAAAATTCATTAGTACAAAAGGGAGGAAATGTAGATAGTGTAAATGTCTCTTAAATATGGGACACTGAAAACAATATTGGCTAACTGAATGGCATGCTGGGAAACGTGGCCAACTGAATGGCATGCTGGGAAACATGGCCAACTGAATGGCATGCTGGGAAAAGTGGCCAACTGAATGGCATGCTGGGAAACGTGGCCAACTGAATGGCATGCTGGGAATTGGATCAGGCCAGACAGTCAGTTATGCAATCCAGTTACCTTGATCAATTATGTTGCATAGGTGTTAATGAGACCGTGGAACTGAGACATTAAGCCAGAAAACTTGCAGCATTCACTTCAAAATAAATCAATCAGATAGATTTGCAAGCCATTCCGTTGGCCAAAATTGCTTTTAGTGTCCTAAAAGGGCTGTTATTTTATTTGAAAAGGGACCTTCCACTACTTACATGAGGGATGAGAGACTTCAGTTAAAATGGACAGACTGGAGAGGAGAAATTGTTGGTATAAAAGGGCACATTAGAAACAGACTTAACAGAAGTGATATAATCATAAGAAACTGTTTCCAGTGGTAGGAGAGTTTGTAACCAGAGGACGCAGAGAAAAGACAATTGACAAAATAACCAAAGGGAGGAACAAAATTCTCAATGAGTTGTGATCTGGAATTCTCTATCTGAAAAGGCAGTCAAAGCAGATTCAATGGAAACTTTTGTATAAAGATCTAGATAAATACTCAAAGGGAAAAGGTGACATCCAACTGGACAGCTTTTTCAAAGAAAAGCATTTCAATATATTGAAAATTGATGTCCCGTAAGAATGCTCGAGTGTTTAACAAACCCATGTGAATGAGTCCCCAGAACAATGATGAAACTAAAAATCCTTGGGTATGTAGTCAGCCTGTGGTTCTATCAAGGTTGGCTTCAACTTAGCAATTTGTTTCCTGGTTATATTCAGTTTTAATTTTCTTGGTAAGCTTTTGGGCTGGGAGATGATGAGTAGGTGAAGGTCATGTTACAATATGTTGGCCTATGTCCCAGGCCAGGTGTGACTGACAATAGATTCTTTCTGGGCTCCAGGAGAGGATGATCATGTAAAGAGATATCCCAGGGCTAAGGGGTCTTACCTACAGACTGCACCAAGGGATACTGCAGTCTCTCAAAAAACCTAAAATTACCTGATACATTGGGAATATGGATGCAGAATTAGAGAGCGCTTTTAAACTGGAAAGAGTATTCCACACGAGGAGAAGCATTATGAATTGGGGAGCTCAATCACACTGTCAGAACAGTTCAAAATGAGGCGAACTGTTTCCACTGGGAGAACCACTACAGAGTGTGTGCGGTTGTCTAGAGTGTGAAAATCTGTGCACACTGTTTACGGTCCCAATCTTGGATTGTGGGTTCAGAGTGGGATCACTGCTCCATTCACTGAATGCATTTGGAAACAACTGTCAATCCTGCAAAGTCCTCCTCATCTGGGGGCTAGTACCAAAATTGGAAGAGCTGTCTCACAGACTAGTCACGCTGGCATACTCATACTCAAGAGGTACTGTCCGATCGCCACCATCACCATTCCTGGATGTATACTGTCCTACTAGCAGGATAGGCCCAGTGAGCTGGCAGACTAGTCGGGAGGAAACTGCCTGGAGAGTCCGCAAAATTGATTCTGAACCTCAACAAGTCCTTAATATTAGGTTAAATATTAGCAAGGAAACCTCCTTTACTACCTACCCCCACCCCTCCCAAATGATGAATCAGTGCTCCTTCAAAATTGAATACGACTTGGTGGAAGTACTAAGGGTGGCAAAGAATGGGAGACTTCAATGTCCGTCACCAAAAGTGGTCTGACAGTGTTACTACTGGCCAAGCTGGTTGAGTCCTAAAGGACACAGCTGTTTGACTGGGTCTGTGGTGAGGGAAAAAACAAGACTTGACTTTGTTCTCACCAGTCTGCCTGCTGCAGATGCCTGCATCCATGACAGCATAGGAAAGACATCACCTCCATGATGAGAATACCCTCTATTGTGTTGTGTGATACTATCACCATGCTAAATGGGACAACATTCAAACAGATCGAATAACTGAAGCCTGGGCATTCATATGGTACTATGGGCTATCAAAGGTAGCAGAATCATACACCAACACAATCTGTTGGCAGGAAGACAGTGAGGTCTGCAGATGCTGGAGATCAGAGTCCAGAGTGTGGTGCTGGAAAAGCACAGCAGCTCAGGCAGCATCCGAGGAGCAGGAAAATCAACGTTTGGGCAAAAGCCTTCCATCAGGAATGAAGGGCTTTTGCCCAAAACGTCGATTTCCCTGCTCTTCGGATGCTGCCTGACCTGCTGTGCTTTTCCAGCACCACTCTAATCTAGACTCTGATTTCCGCATCTGCAGTCCTCACTTTTGCCTACATGAGACTATAGACCAACTGCAGGTGAATGGGATTTAGGGTAATTTAGCGTTTATTGATTTGCATAAGCACGGTGGACCAAAAGGCTTGTTTCTATGTTGTATGACTCTATATCTAGAAATGAGGTGTTAATCTGATGAAGCTACAAAACAGGACCACATGCATTGCAAACAGCATAAACAGCAAGTGATAGACACAGCTAAGCAATTTCACAACCAATAGATTAGATCGAAGCTCTGTGATCCTGCCACATCCAGTCACGAATGATGGTGAACAATTAAACAAATCACTAGGGAAGGCTGCTTTACAAAGTATCGCTATCCTCAGCGATGGAAAAGCCCTACACATCAGTGCAAACGTTAAGGCTGAAGCACTCACAAAAATCTTCAACCAGAACTGCCAACTGGGTGATGTGCCTTGTTCCCCAATATCACAGATACCAGTCTTTAGCCAATTCAATTCACTCCGCGTGATATCAAGAAATGGTTGGAGGCCCTGCATACTGCAAAGGCTATGGGTGACAACATTCTGGCAACAGTACTGAAGACCTGTGCTCTAGGATTTACCAGATTCCCCCAACCAAGCCGTTCCTTTACTTCTAAAGCATTGGCATCTGCCCAACAATGTGGAAAATTGCCAAAGTATGTCTTGTACACAATCCAACCGGTCAAGAGCAACAAGTCAGTCTGCTCTTGATCATGTGTCCCTATCTGATCAGGTGTATCCTAGAACTCGGTGGGAAGCTAGGGAAGTGATTTGCTGGGCCTCTTGCTGAGATATTTGTATCATTGATAGTCACTGATAGAGACTGGAGATTGGCTAATGTGGTGCCACTGTTTAAGAAGGGTGGTAAGGACAAGCCAGGGAACTATAGACCAGTGAGCCTGACATCGGGTGGTGGGCAAGTTGATGGAGGGAGTCCTGAGGGACAGGATGTACCTGTATTTGGAAAGGCAAGGACTGATTTGGGATAGTCAACATGGCTTTGTCCATGGGAAATAATGTTTGACAAACTTGATTGAATATTTTGAGGAAGTAAAAAAGAGGATCAATGAGGGCAGAGGAATTTGACAAGGTTCTCCATGGGAGACCGATTAGCAAGATTAGATCTCATGGAATACAGGGAGAACTAGCCATTTGGGTACAGAACTGGCTCAAAGGTAGAAGACAGAGGATGGTGGTGGAGGGCTGTTTTTCAGACTGGAAGCCTGTGACCAGCGGAGTGCCACAAGGATTGGTGCTGGGTCCTCTACTTTTTGTCATTTAAAAAAGAGGTTTGGATGCGAGCATAAGAGGTACAGTTAGTAAATTTGCAGATGACACCAAAATTGGAGATGTAGTGGACAGTGAAGAGGGTTACCTCAGATTACAACAGGATCTTGATCAGATGGGCCAATGGGCTGAGAAGTGGCAGATGGAGTTTAACTTAGATGGTGCTGCATTTTGGGAAAGCAAATCTTAGCAGGACTTATACATTTAATGGTAAGGTCCTGGGAATGTTGCTGAATAAAGAGACCTTGGAGTGCAGGTTCATAGCTCCTTGAAAGTAGAGTTACAGGTATATAGGATAATGAAGAAGGCGTTTGGTATGCTTTCCTTTATCAGTCAGAGTAATGAGTACAGGAGTTGGAGGTCATGTTGCGGCAGTACGGGATATTGGTTAGGCCACTGTTGGAATATTGCGTGCAATTCTGGTCTCTTTCCTATCAGAAAGATGTTGTGAAACTTGAAAGGGTTCAGAAAAGATTTACAAGGATGTTGCCAGGGTTGGAGGGTTTGAGCTACAGGGAGAGGCTGAACAGGCTGGGGCTGTTTTCCCTGGAGCGTCGGAGGCTGAGGGGTGACCTTACAGAGGTTTACAAAATTATGAGGGGCATGGATAGGATAAATGAACAAGGACTTTTCCCTGAGGTCGGGGAGTCCAGAACTAGAGGGCATAGGTTTAGGGCGAGGGTGGAAAGATATAAAAGAGACCTAGGCCGCAACGTTTTCACACAGAGGGTGGTACGTGTATGGAATGAGCTGCCAGAGGATGTGGTGGAGGCTGGTACAATTGCAACATTTAAGAGGCATTTGGATGGGTATATGAATAGGAAGGATTTGGTGGGATATGGGCCGGGTGCTGGCAGGTGGGACTAGATTGGGTTGGGATCTGGTCGGCATGGACTGGTTGAACCGAAGGGTCTGTTTCTGTGCTGTACATCTCTCTAACTCTACGTCATCAGTAGTGCTATCTAGCAGCTCCTACTCACTAATGCACAGTTTGGATTCTGCCAGGGACACTCAACTCCTGACCTCAATGCAACCTTAATTTAAACATGGACAATACAGCTGAATTCCAGAGGTGAGGTGAGAGTGACTGCCCTTGACATTAAGGCAACATTTGCCAGGGTAGAATCAAGGAGCCCTAGAAAAACTGGAATCAATAGGATTGGGAGAAAACTCTCTCCTGGCTGGAATCATACCTGGCACATAGAAAGATTGCTGCAATTGTTGGAGGTCAGTCATCCTAGCTCCAAGTCATCTCCGCACGTGTTCCTCAGGGTAGTGTCCTCTGCTCAACCGTCTTCAGCTGCTTCATCAATGACCTTCCATCCATCATAAGGTCAGAAATGGGGATGTTTGCCGATGATTACACAATGAGCACCATTCGTGACTCCTCAGATACTGAAGCATGTTGAAATGCAGCAAGAATTGGACATTATCAAGGCTTGGGCTAACAAGTGCATTCGTGTCACATAAATTCCAACAATGATCATCTCCAACGAGAGAATTTTAACTACAATCCCTTGAAATAAAAACATCACTGAATCCCCACTGTCAACATCTTGGAGATTACTGAAACGGAACTGGATTTGCCATACAAATACAATGACCACAACAGCAGGTCAGATACAATTTCTTTTGTAAAGAACACCTCCTGATTCCCCAAAGCCTGTCCACTTTATACAAGGCACAAGTCTGGACTGTGGTGAAATACCTCCACTTGCCTGGATGGGTCCAGCTCCAACAACACTAAAGAAGCTTGACACTATCCAGGACAAAGAAGTGTGGTTGATTGCCACCACATCCACAAGCATCCATAATCTCCCTCCCTCCCTCGATGCTCAGTAGCAGCAGAGTGTACTATCTACAAGATGCACTACAGAAATTCATCAAAGATCCTTAGACAGCACTTCTAAAGGCAAGACCACTTCCAACTACAAGAACAAGGGTATCAGATACACAGTAACACTACCACCTTCAAGCTTCCCTCCAAGCCACTCACCATCCTGACTTGGAAATATATTCCCATTCCTTCACTGTCACTGGGTCAAAATCCTGGAATTCCCTCCCTGCAGGTGGATTCAAGGAGGCAGCTCACAACCACCTTCTCAAGGGCAATTAGGGATGGGTTCAACACAAGTCCAACTAGGGATGTCCAGACCCCAAGAATGAATTTTTAATGTTAAGATATTGGAGGGAAATCCACAGGTCCAAATTGGAGCGTGAGGTATTGCCATTACCAGGGGTGCAGAAAGAACAACATTGGCAGAGTTGAGCAATCCCTCCGAATTGTTTCAGATTAAAATGGCTGCATCCAGAATTGGAGCAGGAAATTTGCCAGAGTGCAAAGCTCCCTGGAAGAATGGAGCTAATTACTGCAAAATGAACAAATGGTTTAAACAGGCAGGACTTGAGAAGATCAAAATCAATTCACTCCTTTTCCCTCCCTCCTTTTCCAGTTAATGAGAACCCTTGGGCTATTTCACATTACTGAATGCAGTTGCTAAAGGATGAAAAGGCATTGTTCCATAACATACAGTTCTAAGTCATGATAAATTAATTGCAAAGGTGGATGGAACACATTTTTCATGAATACTCCTGGAGATGCTAGATATGCAAACCTGAATGAAGCCAGAAAAACAATTCCAGATGACATTAGCAATTTTGTCTTTCACGGTATGTGGGTGTTGCTGACAAGACCAGCCCAGTCCTGAAGGGTTATGCCTGAAAGGTCAACTCCCTAGCTCCTCAGATGCTGCCTGACCTTCTGTGCCTTTTCCATTGCTTCACTTTATCAACCTATCGGAAGGATGTTGTGAAACTTGAAAGGGTTCAGAAAAGATTTACAAGTATATTGCCAGGGTTGGAGGATTTGAGCTACAGGGAGATGCTGAACAGGCTGGGGTTCTTTTCCCTGCGGTCGGGGGAGTCCAGAACTAGAGGGCATAAGTTTAGGGTGAGAGGGGAAAGATATAAGAGAGACCCAAGGGGCAACTTTTTCACACAGAGGGTAGTACAGGTATGGAATGAGCTGCCAGAGGAAGTGGTGGAGGCTGGTACAATTGCAACATTTAAGAGGCATTTGGATGGGTATATGAATAGGAAGGGAGGGATATTGGCCGGGTGCTGGCAGGTAGGACTAGGTTGGGTTGGGTTATCTGGTCGGCATGGACAGGTTGGACCTAAGGGTCTGTTTCCATGCTGTACATCTCTATGACTCTAACTCTGACTCGCCAGCATCTTTAGTTCTCACTTTCTCCTAGCCTTTGTTGCTCTCATCCTTTATTTCCCTTGAACAGAGGGCTTGCTCCGGAGGACAGCTAAGAGTCAACCACATTGCTGTGGGTCTGGAGTCACATGTAGACCTGACAGTGTAAGGATGACAGATTTCCTTCTTTGAACCATGCCTTCAGAGCATTACTGAAAACAAAAACTGGTGGAAATCACAGCAGGTTTTCCAGCATCCATGGAGAGAGAGCAAGCTAACGGTGAGTCTAGATAGAGTCTTAGAGATGTACAGCACGGAAACAGACCCTTCGGTCCAACTTGTCCACCCCAATCAGATATCCTAAATTAATCTAGTCCCATTTACCGGCATTTGAACCATATCACTCGAAACCACCCCTTTTCCTAGTGATCAGAAATTTGGACCTAGTCTTTTTTGCTTTCTACTGTTTCTCAACTAAAAAGTCAAAAATTTTATTAGTTAGCTCTGCTGCTCAGCACTTTTCATTAATTACTCATTTAAATGATCAATTTATGGAATCCCTAAAGTCCACAAACAGGCCATTCAGTCCATTGAGCCTGCACCGACCTTCTGAACAGCATCCCACCTAGACCCAGCTTCCTACCCTAGATTCCCATAACCCCATACTCACTATGCCAAATCCACCTAGCCTGTACATTCCTATACACTACAGACAATTTAGCATGGCCAAACCACCTAACCTGTACAACCATGGAGTATGGGGGGGCGGGTGGAAACCGGAGCACTCAGCAAAAACCCATACAGACTGTCACCAAAGGCTGGAATCGAACCTGGGTCTCTGGGGCACAGAGCCAGCAGTGCTAATCACAGTGCTACCACACTGCCCAGATGCTTTGGAATTGTTTTCATGTAATTAATATTTACTGTTATGGCAACCTCATTGAGTATGGATAAATTTAAAAATTAAGGTTCTTCCATTTAAGATATTTGAATGAAAAAAGACATTTCTCGGTCAGGGTCACTGGTCTGCATAATTCTTTTCCCAGAGAGCAGTGATGGCTGAGTTTGACAGATCTTTTATATCAACAAGCAGGTCCCTGCATATCTTTGACCAATATCCCTCAAAATCTTTACTTAATTTTAAATCTGAGATACATTAAAACTTTAAGAATTGATCTAGCATCAACTGTTGGTTGTGGAAGAGTTTCAAACATCCTTCATGTGTAGAAACATTTCCTAACATCTCTCCTGAACAATCTGGCCCCATTGTTCTAGAATCCCCAACTAGTAGAAATAGTTTATCTACTCTGTCTTTTCTGATTAATATCTTGAAGACTTCATTCAGATCATCACTTATCATTCTAAATTCAAGACAAACAGGCCTTGTTTATATAATTTCTTCGCATAACTTAACCCTTTAAGTCCAGGTATCATTCTTGAAAACCTACCTTGTACTCCCTCCAAGGCCAATCCTTCTGAAGGAATGGTGCCCAGATTGCTCTCAGTACTCCAAGTAGAATCTAAACAGGCTATAGTATGGCAGAGCAGGCTCAAAGGGCCAAATGGCCTATTTCCTGGTTCTAGATTTTGGATTCATGTAACACAAGACAACATTTAGCATGTCATCGCTAATAGTGGCTCATTGATATAATATTCTTGCTTATTCGAGAAGATTTGCTCGCTGAGCTGGAAGATTCATTTTCAGATGTTTGTCACCACACTGGGTAACATCTTCATTGAGCCCCCGGACGAAGCACTGCTGGTGTTTCCTGCTTTTTGTTTATATGTTTGGGTTTCTTTGGGTTGGTGATGTCATTTCCTGTTCTTTTTCTCAGAGGGTGGTAAATAGGGTCCAAGTCAATGTGTTTATTGATAGAGTTCCAGTTGGAATGCCGTGCTTCTAGGAATTCTTGAGCGCGTCTGTGTTTGGCTTGTCCTAGGATAGATGTGTTGTCCCAGTTGAAGTGGTGTCCTTCCTTATCTGTGTGTAAGGATTCTAGTGAGAGAGGGTCATGTCGTTTTGTGGCTAGTTTTCTGCTTGTCATTGTCCTTGTACAGTATTTAATTTTGCTTGTAGTCTGTATTAGGGTCTTTCAAGTTAATTAGCTGCTGTTTTAGTGTGTTGGTGGGTTTGAGGGCAACCATGATGCCAAGGGATCTAAGCAGTCTGGCAGTCATTTCCAGATGTCTTTGCTGTAGGGAAAAGTGGTTAGGGTTTCTGAACAGGTTTTGTCTGCTTGTTTGCGTTTGTTGCTGAGAAATCGGCGGACTGTGTTCACTGGGTACGCATTCTTTTTGAATACACGGTATGGGTGATATTCCTCTGCTCTGTGTAGTTCCTCTGTGCTGCAGTGTGTGGTGGCTCGTTGAAATAATGTATTGATGCAACTTCGTTTGTGGATGTTGGGGTGATTGCTTCTGTCGTTCAGTATTTGGTCTGTATGTGTTGTTTTCCTGTAGATGCTGGTTTGAAGTTCCCCGATGGCTGTTTGCTCTATGGTGACATCCGTATGACGATCTATTTTGATGATCATTTAAAGGTCGTAGCATACAAAGCTACAAGCCAAAATGGGATTTGAGTAGACAGAAGCTCAACAACCAGTGCAGAAATGATGTAGCATAGCAGGCGGCCGTTTGGCCCATCTTGAAACTGAACCAGGGACACCCAGATGCCCTTCCTAATCATATCTTACTGCACATCGAACATCACTCTGCAGCTTACAGCACTTAAGGTGCAGATCCAGATACTTTGAAAGAGTTTAGGGTCTCTTCCTCCACCTACTCAGGCAGTGAATTCCAGACACCCACCACCTTCTGCATAAAAATGTTTTTCCTCCTGGCCCCTCTGATCCTTCTGCCATTGAGCTTGAATCTATGACCCCTGGCTTTTGATCTCTCCACCAAGGGAAACAGGTTCCTCCAGTCTATTCTATCTCTACCCCTCACAATATTGTCTACCCTAATCATGTTGGCCCTCAGCCTTCTCTATCCCAAGGAAAACAACTCCAACCTCTCCAATCTCGCCTTGTGACTACAATTCTCCAGCTCAGGAAAACTTCAGTCAATCCTCTCTGCACTCTCTCCAGAATTGCATCCTTCCTGTAGTGACCAGAACTGTACACTACCTCCAGTTGTGACCTCACCAGTGTCTTATACAGTTTCATCATTATATTCCTACTTTTGTATTCTATACCTCTCCCAATGATGGCGAGCATGCTATCTGCCTTACTTGACTATCTGTACTCCTACCTTTAGGGACATTTGCACTTGCATTGCAAGATCTCTCACTTCATCTACCTCTCTCAATATGTTTCCATAAGATTCATAAGACATGGGACAGAAGCAAGGCCATTCGGCCCATCAGGTCCACTCTGCCATTTAATCATGGCTGACGAGCATTTCAATTCCACTTACCCGCACTCTGCCCGTAGCCCTTAATTCCTTATGAGATTAAGAATTTATCCACCTCTGCCTTGAAGACACCCAATGTCCCTCCCTCCCTCCATTATGCTCTGTGGCAATGAATTCCACAGGCCCACCACTCCTGGCTAAAGAAATATCTCATTTCTGTCCTAATTTGGGGCAGCACAGTGGCTCAGTGGTTAGCACTACTACCTCACAGCACCAGGGTCCCAGGTTTGATTCCAGCCTTGGGCAACTGTGTGTGGAGTTTGCACATTCTCCCCGTGTCTGCGTGTGTTTCCTCTGGGTGCTCTGGTTTCCTCCAACAGTCCAAAGATGTGCAGGTCAGGTGAATTGGCTATGCTAAATTGCCCGTAGTGTTAGGTACATTAGTCAGAGGGAAATGGGTCTGGGTGGGTTACTCTTCGGAAGGTCAGTGTGGACTGGTTGGGCTGAAGGGCGTGTTTCCACAGTGTAGGGAATCTAATCTAATTTGCCACCCTCTAATTTTAAGACTGTGCCCATGGGTTCTAGTCTCCCGCCTAACAGAAACAACTTCCCAGTGTCCACCCTTTCTAAGCCATGCATTATCTTGTAATTTTCTATTAGATCTCCCTTCAACTTTCTGAACTCTAATGAATACAATCCCAGGATCCTTAGCCAATCATATGTTAGTCCAACCATCCCAGAGATCATCCATGTGAATCTCCACTGGACATGCTCCAGTGCCAGCATGTCCTTCCTGAGGTGTGGGGTCCAAAATCGGACACAGTATTCTAAATGGGGCCTAACTAGAGCTTTATAAAGTCTCAATTTCTGTTGCTTGTGTCTTCCCTTTTACTGTTTGACCTCCCTAAATGCATTACCTCACACTGATCAAGAGTTGAACTCCATTTGCCACTTGCTTGCCCACTCCATCAATCAGTCTACATTATTTTGGAGCTTACAGCCATTCTCTACACTAGCCACTTTTGTACCATCTCCACACCCCCACCCCCACCATGTTCAAGTTCAATCTTTTTTATATAAAAAAGTTCCCAACACCGATCCCAGTGGAACTTCAAATAGCTTTCTATTCGCAAGGGTAGGCATTGAATATTACCCTTTATTTTCTGTTACTAAGCCAGCTTTGGATCAATTAGACATATTACCCTGTATGCCATGGGTTTTTACTTTTTTGACCAGTCTGTCATGTGGGACCTTGTCAAATGCCTGACTAAAATCTATGTTGACAACATCCACTGCACTATTCTCATTTATGCACCTTGACACTTTTTCACAGAAATTAATCAAATTTGTAAGGCACAAACTTTCCTGAACAAAGGCACACTGACTATCCCGGACTAGTGACAGTTTTTCCAATCTCTCAGGACTGATTGTAACAATCTGCCCATCAAAGAAAGACTAACTGGCCGATAATATTTTGGCATTTCAAAGTTTGAGAGAAGTTTTGTAGCTCGGGTCCTCGTTGTTGTGGTTCTGTTCGCCGAGCTGGGAATTTGCGTTGCAGACATTTCGTCCCCTGTCTAGGTGACATCCTCAGTGCTTGGGAGCCTCCTGTGAAGCGCTTCTGTGATCTTTCCTCCGGCATTTGTAGTGGTTTGAATCTGCCGCTTCCGGGTCGATGTGCTTATTGACTGAATCTGATTAATACTCATCCACAGATTCAATCAATAAGCACATCGACCTGGACCCAATATACCGGCCACTGCAGCGGACAGCTGGAACTGACAACCGGAAGCGGCAGATTCAAACCACTACAAATGCCGGAGGAAACACCACAGAAGCGCTTCACAGGAGGCTCCCAAGCACTGAGGATGTCACCTAGACAGGGGACGAAACGTCTGCAACACAAATTCCCAGCTCGGTGAACAGAACCACAACATTTTGGCACTTCCTTTCTGCCCTTTTGAAGCTGAACCTCATTAACATTCCTCAGTCTTCCAGTACCTCACCTATGTCTGGCAAGGATTAAAAAATAATCCTGATCATCTGCTATGTCCTCCCTCACCTCCTTCAACATCCTAAGGAACAATCCATCCAGCCCTGGCAACATATTCACTTTCAAGGATACCAACTCTTCTCATTCTTCCTCTCTTGCTATCATTGTTTTAGCCAATGCTTCACACTGCTTCTCTTGGATTATTATAGCCTCATCATTCCTTTCTTTTGGGAAGACAGATGAATAATTAGTTTAAAATTCTTCCCATATCCTCTGCATCTTCCCACAAGTTCTCTTTATCTCAGGTAAGTCCCCTTTTTCCTTAACTATCCTTTTTACCTTTATATACAGGCAAAATATCTGAGTTTTCCTTTTATCTCGCTCACTAATATTTTATCATGCTCTTTGATTTACTTATTTCTTTGACTTGGTTCCTGTTTTTTTGTAATTCTTTAACTTTTTCTATGCTGTAATACGCTTTGATTATCTTCCCTAATTGAAACTGAAAATTCTAATTTCATAAAATTATTTATGGAATTGACATCCATTTTCCTGTTCTTTTTTGTAGAATGGGCCAATTCTGACAACTCAGTAAAAATAAATTATTTCACTCCGCTCAAAAATGTGATTTGAATTCTGATCTCTCATTTAAGCGCCCAGGTCAGACAGCAATCTTTCTAAGTTACTCCATCCAAATTCTTTAATTTAAAAACCTTGGTTTGGACAGTTCTTAACCTTCTGTTCTGAGGAAACCACTCTAAACATTTTCCAACTCTCATTACTGAAATCTCCCTACCCTACCAACATCCTCCAGTCAAGTTCCCTCACTGCTGCTGCTGTCACGATAATGTAACATTTCTCTCATTCAAAAAACATTTTACAGGTGTGAGGGACACAAACAAGACTGCATTTCCTGCTTATCCCAAGGCTTTGGGCTGCAGGCCTTCTCCTAAATCACATCAGCCCTGTTTATCCATTAGACCATCATGAGGAGCAAAAGGCAGCCATTCAGGCCATGAAGGTAACTGCTATTCAATGAGGTCATGGCTGATCTAATAATCTTCAACTCCACTTTGCTGAGTCTCCCTCATAAGCCTCAATTCCTTTACTAATTAAAAATGAAAGCTCTCAGCCTTCAATATACTTAACCACCCAGCCAAGAGCCCTCAATGTTAAAGAACTCCACAACCCTCCGGCAAAATTCCTCCTGTGTCTCTGAAAAATGAAACTCCTTTTGCTGCAAATATGCTGCCTGGTCCTAGATTCTCCCACAATGGGAAAACAATCTCTCTGCATCTACCCCATAAGAATCATATTTCAAGAAGATCTCCTCTCATTCTTCTGAACTCCAATGAGTGCAAGACCAACCTGCTCAACCTCTCCTCATGTGGACAGTCCCTCTTTACCTGGTATCAATCTAGTGAATCTTCTCTGGGCTGCACCTAACATCACTATATCTTTCCTTAGATAAGGAGACCAAACCTGTTCATAGTACATTCCAGCTGTGGTTTGACTTGTGCCTTTTCTAGTTTTAGCAAAATCTCCCTACTTTTGTACCCCATTTCTTTTGAAATAAAAGCCAACATTCTATTTTTAAAAATTCATTCACAGGATGAGGGGGTCGCTGAATGGGCAGCATTTATTTCCCATCCCCAATTGCCCAGAGGCCTGTTAAGAGTCAACCACATTGCTGAGAGTCTGGAGTCACATGCAGGCCAGACCAGGTAAGGATGGCAGTTTCTTTCCCTAAAGGACATTAGTGAACCAGATAGGCTTTTTCCTGACACTCAGGATTTTTTAAATTGAATTCAAAATCCACCATCTGCCATGACAGGATTCAAACCCAGGTCCCCAAAACATTATCTGGGTCTCTGGATTAACAATACCACGAGGCCATTGCCTCCTCATTTGCTTTTCCCTATTACCGCTGAACCAGCATCCTAGCATTTTGTGATTCATATACTCAGATTCCCAAATCCTTCTGTGCTACAGCCTTTCTCCAGTTAAATATAATTCAGCTGACAAACGAGGTTGGTTAGTTCAGTTGGCTGGATGGTTGGTTTGCAATGCAGAGTACCACCATCAGCATAGGCTCAATTCCTAGAAGCAATTGAGGTTACCATAAAGAATTCTCTTCCTCATTCTCTCTCCTTGCCAGAGGCAATAATGACCTTCAGGTTAAACCACTAATCATCTCTTTAACAGAACTGTACTTTGAATATTCAGCTCTTGTTTTTGTTCAATTGATTAACCTCATTTTCCACATCATACTCTATCTGCCAAGTTTTTGCCCACTTGCTTCATCTTTTTGTATCCCTCTATAATCATGTTACCCTCACGACTTGTCTTCCCTATTTTTCTCCCACCTTGAACTTTCCTCATCTGAGACAATATTGTAAATTGTAAATAATTGTGGTTCCAACATTGATACCTGGCACACTCCACTGGTTACAGGTTGCCGTTTTGAAAATTCTCCTCTTGTGTTAGTTAGCCGATCTTCTATCCATGTTGGGCGGCACGATGGCTCAGTGGTTTTTGGAAACCCAAATTGATATTTACTTGCTCCCCTTTATTTATCCTGCTTGCTAGCTCAAATAATTCTCATGAATTTCAGGCATGATTTCTTCTTGAAGCCATACATTTTGTTAAAGACAAATCAGGTCAGGACTTGTGCATTTAATGGTCCTGGGGAGTGTTGTTGAAAAGAGACCGAGGAGTGCAGGTACATCTTCCTTGAAAGCGGCATCACAGGCAGACAGGTTGGTGGTGGTGTTTGAAATGCTTGCCTTCATTGCTTAGACCATTGAGTACAGGAGTTGGGATGTTACATTACAGCTAGACAAGATATTGTTAAGTCAACATGTGGAGTACAAATTCTGGTTGCCCTGCTATAAGAAGGATGTTATTAAACTGAAAAGGGTGCAAGATAGATGTTACCGAGACTGGGGGGTTTGAATTATAAGGAGAGGTTGGATAGGCAGGGACACATTTCCCTGGAATGTAGGAGGTTGAGGGGTGACTTTATACAGTTTATAAAAACACGAGGGGCATAAATAAGGTGAATAGCAAAGGTCTTTTCCCCAGGGTAGAGGAGTCCAAAACTTTAGGGCTTTAGGTTTAGGGTGAAAAGGGAAGGACTTAAAAGGGACCAGAGGGGCAACTTTTTCCACAGACGGTGGTGCTTTGCCATCATTCCCACATACTCCTTTTATTTAAATTTAGAACAATTGTTTCTGACCCAAGTTTCTCAATCTGAAATTGAATGCTAATTTCTGCTGTGTTATGATCAGACTTTTAGGGATCTTTTTATTCATGTCATTTATTACACCTGTCGCATTCCACATGACCATGTCCAATCTAGTCTAATCCCTGGTTGGATCCCCATCCAAGTTAAACACATGTTTGGCATCTCAGAGAATCAAGGGGAATAGTTGGGAAAATGGAGATGAAGCTCAAGATCATGCATGATCACATTGAGCCTGCAGCGCATGTTTGATGGGTCTATTCTTGCTCCAATTTTTATACTATGGAAATCCAGGACACAAACCATGCAATGGTCCCACAAGCATCCACATCTTAGTCTCTAGCTTACTGCAAATGCAGGTGAATACAAGGGGCATAACTACATCAGAACCTGAAACATCAAAACTCATTGAAGAATCCTTGTAACTTTGTGATGAGAAAGCTATGCCAGCACTATTGCCCATCTCTAACTGTCCTGAGGGCAATTAAGTCACCCTCATTGCAATGGGTCTGAACTCACATGTAGGCCAGATCAGGCATCCATAACAGACTTTTCTTCCTTGAGAGAATTGAACCCATGTCCCTAGAACATTATCCTGGGGGTTCTAGACTACTCACCTAGTGACATTACCACAATGCCACTGCCTTCCTGGGACAAATGCAAAATAATTAGACCACACGTAATTCTAAATAAATTAAAGATTCAATTCTGTACCTGTAACACATGCAGTTATAAGTTTATACACAATATTTAGAATCGAAGTGAACCTCTGTAATCTTAGCTTGCACACTTGGCTATAAACCACATGAAGCTACACAGGACTGGTTACAGCTACAATAGATTTGAGATGGATTGACCAGATGGGTGCAGCTCCAACAACACACAGGCTTGACACCATCCAGGGCAATGCAGCACACTTAATTGGCATCACATCTTCAACTTTAACTGCATTCACCAACACTCAGTAAGATCAGTGTTTAGATGCACTGCAGAAATTAACCAAGGTTCCTGGGACAGCATTATCTAAACTCACAATTACTTCCATCTAGAAGGACAAGGACAGCAGATACCTAGGAACATCACCATCTGCAAGTTCTCCTCCAAACCACTCACCATCCTGACTTGGAAATTCATCAACATTCCCTCAGTGTCAATAGGTTAAATCTTGGAATACCCTGCCTAAATGTAGGTGCATCTATTGGAAATGGATTGCAGCAGTTCAAGGCAGCACCACCACCTTCTCCACAGATATTAGGGACAAATAATCAATTCTGGCCCAGCAAGGCACCCAGATCCTGTGAAAAAGTCATTTAAAATTGGGCAATGAATCGTGTTACTGTCTCTTTCAGACCAATTCTTTCCATTGCTACAATGTGATATCTTGCTGTCAACTTATTGATCACACTAAAAATTGCTCACTTCATGCAGAGAATTGGATTTGGTAGCCATAACTTGCAGCCAGTCCCACAAATTCCTGTAAACAATTTTTAAAAAGCCACACGATGAACTAAAATTAGAAACACTCTCCAGTAAACTTTATTTTCCCTCAAATATAACATTGAACCAAACAATCTGCAGTCTCTGTCTCCAGATGATCAGTTGCATTTTACTTTCAGGGATTCAAAAGTTGCAATTTACTTTTCAAAATGAGATTCAATGAATTATTACATTGCAAAGAAACCAAGCAATTCCAGAAAAAAAAAAGTTGATATGCTATGTCCACATCTACCAAATATAATTCTCTCCTTCCAAACAGGTCTATCAATTAAACTGTATCACTAGGGGCACAGATCTGCCAATAACACTAGAGTACAGTACTGATGTGTCAATGGTAGGAGTAATTGCAGGGTGCATTGCATCTGACTATAGGGAATGCTGCCCCACCCTCTTATAACTAGGGGGTTAAAGCACAAGTTGGGATCAGGTAGGAAGAGGAAGAAAAGCAGAATGGTACCCTGGGGACCACCGTGTGTGAGCATGTATACAGAGATGGGAAGAGAAACTAGACAGAAAGATTCGCTGACCATAAAGGTGACAATCAAACTTCAAGATTCCAAAGCACCTGTCAGGTAAAGAAAAGCATTTGAAACATTCTCAATCACTGAATGTACACATTTTAAGGAAATATGGTCATAGTAGCACCTTTTAAGATGAATAATGAGGAAACTCCACTCTTACAACTGAAGAAATTTCCATACCTTTGAAACAAACTTTGAAATTCAAGATGGAGAGATGGGTTTCATAACCACCACCCACTTCTCTTGCAGCACACTGTGCACTCAGAAATGTTGCTCTTGCATCTGAGCTAAAGTTGATCACTGTTTATATTTTTAAAAAGCATCGGAGGAGGTGTGAATGCTACATGCAACATCTAACAAGGGGAAAAGTAAGTAAATTCAGTCTCTTATTCACAATAACCCATGAGACACCCCCACACTTCCACCTTCTCTATTCTTATACCAATCGGCCATGGGAGATCATAGTCTCTCAATGGTACCACAAACTGGAAACATGCATAACACTAAGATCCCTCTGCTGCCTAGCCTGGAGCAGCTTTAGAGGCAGTGCAGGTGGAATCTTGCACTTAAACAACTGCTGAATACTAGGCTGGCAGCTCACCCTCATTAATAAATGGAATGGGACCTCGCATACTGCAACAGGTCAGCATCCATAGAATTGAGAAAATCCACACTGAACAGAGCGTACTGCCAGCATCAAGCCAAGTGCCTAAGTATTGTGGTTCTCTAACAGGTGACACCAAAGTTAGAAATCACACAACACCAGGTTATAGTCCAACAGGTTTATTTGGAAGCACTAGCTTTCAGAGCACTGCTCCTTCATCAGGTGATTCGGAGCAGCGCTCCGAAATCTAGTGCTTCCAAGTAAACCTATTGGACTATAACTTGGTGTTGTGTGATTTCTAACTTTGTATACCCCAGTCCAACACCAGCATCTCCAAAAGGTGACACCAAGTTACTGAATCAATTCGACAAATCCCTTGTGAAAATGGAAGGAATCCTGCAAACATCAATAATCTCTTCAGGGACACAGTGTATTTTGGATTTGAACCCTGCAAGTCTTTGAAACAACTTACAGCTTCACATGTTGCAATGAAAGGATGAGCAGAGTAAAGACAGACAACAGATTCACCATTGGAAGGTTACACAGTAACAGCACTTCAGTGTCAGCCATAGAGGCCAGGATTATGTACAGTGAAGGCTCTCAGTGCATAATACACAAAATAAATAAAGAGTTCCATCCAGGTTCTTTCCTAAACCTTCTCTCTGAAGCCTTACATTCAAGCTGTTGATGGCTTTCCAACAACACAGCAAGTATCAATGCAAAAATTAGCAATATTTATAACATTAGTCTGGCCTTTAATCAGAGCTGACCACCAGTACCATCATCTGTAGATGGATAAAGTTTAGAACGACTTGCAATTTGAACAAAGAAAACAGAGCATAAAAATACAAGTAAATGGGAAATGTGGGTTAACATTATGCATTTGCCACATAGAGCAGCTGTCCTCTTCAAAACATACACAAAACCCTAAATCAACCCCTACAGCAGAGATTTAAGTAAGCACAGCTCCCCACCTGGGCTCCTATGGCATATGCAAAGAGCTGTGGACCCAGCACAGGGAAGAGGTGCTGTGTTTCTTGGCAACTCTGCTTGGCTACCAAGTCCTGAAGAGACTACAAGGTTATGAGAAGAACACAAAGTAGCCCAGCATTCACATCTCAGCTTACAGCACTTCTGGTAACCTTTAATGAATGGGAGCAGGCCTGGAGACAGGCTTGGTTATGGCTATGGGCAAAACTCCAGTAGTGGAGCAGAGGATGACGGCTCATGCAGGACCAGTTATTTCAGGCGGGTCAGATTTTCTACACAGAATCGAGTTTTGTAAAGGCGGTGCTGTTGCAGCAAGACAAAAGGATGACATTGGCAGCACCGAACTCATCAGAGTAAGCTCCAAGATGACAAATTCCTCAATATTTAGCTGGAGGATGGCAGCAAGCATTGGGCTGTGTTTTAGTTTTAAAAACGCCTACCTGCTATTCCCAATCAGGTGAAAACTACAGCCTCGAGGATCAGGAACCTAATATGTGAACAACAATTTATTTTTTGAATTTGATTTTTAAATTATCCAGCATGCTTAAAACTCAGCCACACCCATACTGCTGTGTTGAGCCGCCTGGATTCTAAAAGGATGATCTGTAATGTTCTTAGAATTTCTCCTAACAATGATGCCAAGTTATTAAGAATACTTCAGACACTGGGAGTCTTCTTGCTGTTCTGAGGGTTGTCACCAAGCATCTTTGACTTCAAATGTTCCTTGTAAGACAAGATGTCCCCTTGCCACTTGGAGATAGTCTGCTTCTCACACACCCAGATCTCCTGAGCAACCTGAAAGCAAAGTCAAAATTTAGCAGCCAAAAAAAGTTACGGACAAACTAAAGTAAATAGTTGAGAGAAGAAAAAGGTAATTCATTTACAGGTAAATACAGCTCATGCCAGTAACTCCACACATTATACAAATTTATCACATGCAGTCTCAGTTTGCTGGCCACATAAAGCAGTTCAGTTCATTCTATTCCCCCACTACATAGCTGTCGTCCTGCAAAGTTTACTTCGCTTAAATGCCTAAGCAATTTCCTTTTAATATAAATCGTTTGTATGCATAGGTTCATAGACTCCTACAGCAAGAGACAGGCTCTTTGGCCCAAATTGGTCCATGCCAACCAAAATGGCCATCCACGCTCGCCTCATTCCCTTGCGTTGGGCCCATATCCTTCTAACCGTTTCCTATCCACGTATTTGTCCAAATGCCTTTTAAACATTGTTAATGTACCTGCCTCAACCACGTCCTCTGCATACCACCCTCTGTGTAAAAAACGTTGCCCCTCAGGTTCCCTTTTACCTTAAACTGGTGCCTCCTAGTCCTCAATTCCCCAATCCCATGCAAAAGACTGACCTTTTAGAATCCATGACTCTCATGATCTTATACACTTCTGTAAGATACCCCCTTCAGTCTCCTACGCTCTAAAGAAAAATGTGCTAGCTTATTCAACTTCTCCCTATAACTCAGACCATTGAGTCCAGGCAACATCCTTGTAAATTTCTTCTGCACTCTTTCTAGTTTAATAATATCCTTCCTATGTTAGCAAGGTGACCAAAACTGAACACAATGCTCAGTGCAGCTTCACCAACATCCTGTACAACTGTAACATAACTTCCCAACTTCTATACTCAATGCCCTGACCGAAGGCCAGTGTTCCAAAAGCCTTCTTTACTGCTCTGTCTACCTGTGACTCCACTCGCAGAGAACTGTGAACCTGTACTCCAAAGTCCCTTTGTTACACTACACTCCTTAAGGCCCTACTATTCACCGTGAAACTCCTACCTTGATTTGACTGCCAAAATAGAAGATCTCACACTGATCTATATTAAACTCCATTTGTCATTTCTCAGCCCACTTCTCCAATTTCTGCAATTTCTGAGAACCTCCCTCACTGTCCATGATACCTCCTATTTTAGTGTCATCAGCAAACTTACTAATCGTGCCTTGTACATTCTCATCCAAATCATTGCTATAGTTAATAACTATAACCACTAGTCACAGGCTTCCAGTCGGACAAGCATCCTTCCACTATTACCTTCTGCTTCTTACCATCAAAGCCAGTTGTGCATCCATCACTTCCATAATCCTTGGCAAATTCCAACCATTACCAATCGCATTCACCTTGTACACCTCTATTAAATCTGCCCTCAACCCACTGTTCCACAGTGCTATCACTTTCAACCTTTAAACCCTGCTCACACTGTACTGCTCATGCAACTCTAACTTTTCTTATTACACATTATGGCTCTACTCTGTGCCATCTCCAATGCAGACTTGCACAGCCAGGTACCTACTGTGAACTCTGATCAGTAATACTATGACAAAACTCATTACCAATGAGTAGTTTTATAAACATTAATATATAGGATCTTGCAGGGCTTTATTACATTAATGTAGCTACATAAACAAAGCTATTTATTTATGCGAATGAATACAGAACACAGAACAATACAGTGCAGAACTGTATTGTTGCACCGACCTGCAAACTAATCTAAGCCCATCCCTCTACACTATCCCATCGGCATCATCCATGTGCTTATCCAAGGATTGTTTAAATCTCCCTACTGTGACTGAGTTAACTATGTTAGCAGAAAGGGCATTCCATACCCTTACCACTCTGAGTAAAGAACCTGCCTCTGACATCTGTCTAAAATCTATCACCCCTCAATTTGTAGTTACGCCCCCTCATACAACTGACGTCATCATCCTAGGAAAAAGACTTTCACTATCTACCCTATCTAATCCTTTGATCATCTTGTATGTCTCTATCAAATCTCCTCTTAGCCTTCTTCTGTCAATGAGAACAGACCCAAGTGTCTCAGCCTTTCATAAGACCTTCCCTCCAGACCAGGCAACATCCTGGTAAATCTCCTCTGCACCTTTTTCAATGCTCCCACATAATTCCTGTAACGGGGCTACCAGAACTGTACATAATATTCCAAATGCGGCCGCACTAGTGTTTTGTATAGTTGCAATACGACATTATGGCTCCGGAACACACTCCCTCTACTAATGAAACCTAACATACTGTATGCCTTCTTAGCAGCACTATCAACCTGGGTGGCAACTTTCAGGGATCTATGTACATGGAGTCCAAGATCCCCTTGCACATCCAAATTACCAAGAATCTTTCCACTTTACACCAGTGGTTTTCAACACAATCTCAACACCTGAGGCAAGAATTAGGAGCAGGCAAACACCATTCAGTCAGATCATGGCTAATCTAATTGCAGCCTCAGCTCGACTTTCAGTCCCCCTTCCCTTGACCGCTTCAATCAAAAAACTAACCCGGCCTGGAATGTGTTCAGTGACAAAGCCTCCACTGCTCTTTGGGGAAGACAATTCCACAAATTAAGCACGGTCAGACAGAAATACTCCGCAATCCCCTGGTTTTAAACTGTGCCCCCTAGTTCTACACACCAGCACAAGGGAAAACATCTTCTCCACATTCACCCTATCCAGTCCTTTCAGAATCTTACACAAAGAGATCACTACTCATTCTTCCAAACACTAAGAGAATTTTAAGTCCTTTCATCCCAAGAAGGAGTCAGGTAAACCTTCTGAACTGACCTAATGTAAGTCTGTCCCTCCTCAAGTAAGGAGGCAAAACTATACTTAGTATGAAAAAGCGCAGCATGTCAGGCAGCATCCAGGGAACAGGAGAATCGACGTTTCGGGCATAAGCCCTTCTTCAGGAATGGGAAAGTTTGTCCAGCAGGCTAAGATAAAAGTAGGGAGGAGGGACTTGGGAGAGGGGCGTCGGAAATGTGATAGGTGGAAAGAGGTCAAGGTGAGGGTGATAGGTCAGACTGGGGTGGGGGCGGAGAGGTCGGGAAGAAGATCTCAGGTTAGGAAGGCGGTGCTGAATTTGATGGATTTGACTGAGACAGGGTGGGGGGAGGGGAAATGAGGAAACTGGTGAAATCCGAGTTCATCCCTTGTGGTTGGAGGGTTCCCAGGCGGAAGATGAGGCGTTCTTCCTCCAACCGCGTCCATGTACAGCGCATCATCCGCCGTCATTTCCGTTACCTCCAAATGGACCCCACCACCAAGGATATATTTCCCTCCCCTCACCTATCAGCATTCCGTAAAGACCACTCCCTCTGTGACTCCCTCGTCAGATCCACACCCCCCACCAACCCAACCTCCACTCCCGGCACCTTCCCCTGCAACCGCAGGAGGTGCAAGACTTGCGCCCACACCTCCCTCCAAGGCCCCAAAGGAAACTTCCATATCCGCCACAGATTCACCTGCAACTCCACACATATCATCTATTGCATCCTCTGCACCCGATGTGGCCTCCTCTATATTGGGGAGACAGGCCGGCTACTTGCGGAGCGTTTCAGAGAACACCTCTGGGACACCCGGACCAACCAACCCAACCACCCTGTAGCTCAACATTTCAATTCCCCCTCCCACTCCACCAAGGATATGCAGGTCTTTGGACTCCTCCAACGTCAGACCACAACAAAACGACGGTTGGAGGAAGAACGCCTCATCTTCCGGCTAGGAACCCTCCAACCACAAGGGATGAACTCGGATTTCACCAGTTTCCTCATTTCCCCTCCCCCCACCCGGTCTCAGTCAAATCCATCAAATTCAGCACCGCCTTCCTAACCTGAGATCTTCTTCCCGACCTCTCCGCCCCCACCCCAGTCTGACCTATCACCCTCACCTTGACCTCTTTCCACCTATCACATTTCCGATGCCCCTCTCCCAAGTCCCTCCTCCCTACCTTTTATCTTAGCCTGCTGGACAAACTTTCCCCATTCCTGAAGAAGGGCTTATGCCCGAAACGTCGATTCTCCTGTTCCCTGGATGCTGCCTGACCTGCTGTGCTTTTCCAGCAACACATTTCCAGCTCTGATCTCCAGCATCTGCAGACCTCACTTTCTCCTATACTTAGTATGAGACAGGACTTCACACAGGCCCAAACAGACATAGAACGATATCCCTACTTTTGTACGAGATCCCTTTTGCAATAAAGGCCACATTCCATTTGAATGGAAGACAGACCAAACATTCCACCTCTCAAATCTAACCCATAACCCGAAGGTGCCAACCTTTCAAGTAGAAGAGAGAGAATAAAGCACCATTCGATGTGCCATTTACCTGTTGAATGAGCCTGAAATCATGGCTGACGAGCATCATTCCACCCTCAAACTCATTGATGGCATCAGCCAGGGCATCAATGGTTTCAATGTCCAGATGGTTTGTAGGTTCATCAAGGAAAAGCATGTGTGGGGTTTGCCAAGCCAACCAGGCAAAGCATACGCGGCATTTCTGTCCATCAGAGAGATTCCGGATTGGGCTTACCTGGAATACAAACAAACAGCGTCAGTGCTCTCCAAAGAGAATGGCACACACTGGGTTCAGCTTCCCTAATCCCAACAAGGATTCTCTTAAACCAATTCTGCACCCGCATGATAAATATCCAGTTCTTATAATTAATGATTTCCTGTGCCACATCAAATGCAAAATACTGGTCAAGGTAAAGCAATACCACAAATGTATTAGGGCACAAAGTACCAGAATGACCCTATCTGAATTGCATTTGCCAGGATGGAGATTCACCAGCTATGTAATGGCAGGAGTGAAAGACCTGCATCACCAATGGTCAGGAACCCTCAGTATGGTATACAAGTGTTCCTGACTCCCTCAGTCCTAAACGTGCGCACCACAACCCCACTACTCACCACACATGCATACTTACTCCATCCTCCTCCAAAAATAAATTTAATTTCTCTAATAGAAAGGTGAACAACCTGGAGACAGCAGGAAGTTGGTAGCTCAGTGAGACTCCCGCCATCACTTTGAAAAACAAGCTTAAAATTAAAAAGGATAAGGTAGCATTGGACAGTGCAGAAAGGTTTCCCAAGAATGTGGACAATCTAAGCCTGCTCTCCAAACAGAAGCAAACATTTGGAGGAAATTTGATAGAGGCTTTCAAAGGAGTCTGGACAGAGTAGCAAGGAGTATGTGTTCCCACCAGTGGATGAATCCAGAACAAGGTACAAATATAAGCTAATTGGCAAAAATGGCACAAAGAAAAGCTTTGTCACACAGTGATGGTTAAGGTCTGGCATGCAGGTTCAATCAAGGCTTTTAAAAGGGAATTAGAATCACAGAGCTGTTACTGAAAAGGAACAGTCTCCATGGTTACAGGGAGAAGGCAGGAGAATGGCACAAATTAAACACGCCGTCATAGAGCAGGTGCAGATATGCTGATTTATTATTATGCTGTAGGAGGCCAGTAAGCCAGAGAAATTCAATTCCGATTAAACCTTCTCATCCCCCTTTCCATTTATCCCCACAACATGCAATCCCTCATAAAACCCTCAAAAGGAAACAGCTGCTTTAAAGCAGGTGTGTCTTTTCCTTGTACATTGATGGGATGCAGGAGCCACTGGCTGGGTCAGCATTTATTGCCTGTCCCTAGTTGCTCGAGTGTGTGCTGTTGTGCTGCTGCAGTCCATATGGTGTAGGTAGACCCCCTAATGCTGCATGGGAGAATGTTCCAAAATTTTGACCCAGTGACACTGAAGGAACAGTGATAAATTTCCAAGCTGAGATGGTGAGTGGCTTGGAGGGAAACTTGCAGATGATTTTTCTGTTGCCCTTATCTTTCTAGATGGAACTAGTAGTGGGTTTGGAAGGTGTCACATATGGTGAACATCATGCAATCACCAGCAAACATCCCCACTTCTAAACTTACAATGAATAGAGATCATTGATGAAGCCACTGAAGATGATTGGAACAAGGACACATCCCTGAAGAACTCCAACCACCACAGCCATCTTGCTTTGTACAAGGTATCACTGCAGATTACTCAAATTGACAGCTGTTGTTTGAAGGGGAAGTTAAATCTCTGGAGAATAGATTTAGACTTTACTGATGTCAAATGCAAGCACACATATCCAGCACTCCCATCTCCAACCCCCAAAAAGTACCCATCAACCCCCAGGATCCATGACAAACTCCCTAACGTCCCCAGGACTGACCTGCACAGCACACCTACCTGCTGTTTTCCTGAGAGCCCGTAACGCCCAATAATCTTCCTCATTTCCTCCTTCTCCTTGATCTCTGGATAGCATTTCATCATGTACTCTAATGGAGACAGGTCCAGCTCTAACTGGTCTTGCAAGTGCTAGAGGATAGAGACGGAGATGGTACAACATATCAGAGAGAGCAGAAATCCTGAGAAAGGGAATCCCTAGAGTCTCACATTCTTCTGTTCCATGTTCCTGATGATAAAGCCAAATACAATAGCAGCTGCTTCAGTCGGTCGTCTTCGTTCTTTCACAGTGGAACAGTGCTGGAAGAGTCACTGGAACAATAGCCAATGCTCAGCAGAATTGTGACCATGTCTCCAACAGTATGTGTGAACCTGAAATTCTGTTCTCCCATCCGTCCCCATCATGAGCTAGGACCCTCCCAAGTTATGAGCGTGAATAATATCCATCCTGTGGGTGAAGTACTCACCTGGAAGGTGTTTCACGTGCTCTCAGAAGGAACCCATTATTAAACATACGTGACCCAAACCTACTGTCAATGTGTCACAGCCCAAACCACTCATCGCCTCAAACCAAAATAGCAACATGAAAACAACTTACAGGAAGCAAAGTGATTTCACCTAAAGGCAAGGCTACACCTGTCTGTTTAAAACCTATGTTTATTCAGTAATGACTCTGGAATTTAGTAGCTTTAAAAGGCAAAAATCGAAAGAGGAACTGCTGATAATACTCAGTAGATCAGCAGCTTTTGTGAAAAGATTATTAATATTTCAGGTTGATGATCTTTCAAAATCTCCAAAGCTACTAGGTCAGAATCCGCCTTATAGATGGTTACAACTATCAGGAAAGACTCAAGAGGAGACCCAATTGTTTTATTATTCCCAACAATTATTATAACAATTGAAGAGATTTCAATGGGGCAGACATGCTTGTTGTGGGACAGAGAACGTCCAAATCTCTAAATCCATTCAGGAAATCACAAGAAACATTTCTCCCAGTGAGAGTAAATCTCTGGAGGGTACACACAAATCTCCAAGTGCCCTATCTGCTTGACCCTTCACGTACCACATTCCCTACATGGCATAGTCTGCAGATCACAAATTGGGTCCTGAGACAGTTGGTAAGTGTAAAGTGGAATGGAAATAAGTTATATTTGATCCTGAAGGACTGCTAAAAGAAAGAATCTGTGCCAGCCTCACAAACTTCCTGTCTCCCCATTGTAGAAGAGACCACATCAGATGCAACAGATACAATAGCTGACGTATGTGCAAGTACAGGTGAATTTCTGCTGGATGTTGAAGGATCCTTTGGTGCCTTGGACGGAGGTGAGGAAGAGGAGGTGTAAGCGCAGGTTTTACACTTCTTACAGTGGCAGGGAAAGGTGCCAGGAGGGAGCTGGTGGTGGGAGGCATGGATCTGACAAGAGAGTTGCAGAGGGTGTGGTCTCTGCGGAATGCAGATAGGGGTGGGGAAGGAAATCAATTTCTGGTGGTGGAGTTTGTTCGTAGGTGGCAGAAATTGCGGGGATGATGCAATGTATCTGGAGGTTGGTGAGGTGGAAGGCGAGGGGGTGGGGGAAAGAGAACTGTCCATGTTATGATTAGAGGGATGGGGTTCCAAGGCAGAGTTGCAGGAAGCGAAGGAGATACGCTGGACCACATGGTAGTAGGGAGGGGGTGGGGGGGGGCAAATTGCAGTCTTTGAAGGAGGCAGCCATCTGGAATGTTCTACAGTGGAATTGGTCCGCCAGGGAGCAGATGCGGTGGTACCATAACTAGTGACAGCTTGTTTACCCAAGAACAATCCATTTATTCCCATAATGTTTCCTCTAGCTAACCAATCATCTGTCCACACTAATGCTACTTCTTACTCAATAGCCCTTTTCTTTCTTTTCACAAAAACACCTCAAATCTACTTTTTTGCATTCTGAGTTTCTGCATGTCCTGCTGTTCCCACCTTAAGAATTGATTCTAGCATTTCTTAATGACACACTTCAGACTAACTAGCCTACAATTTTGTGCTTTTGGTTTCACTCCTTTCTTCAAGAGTGTTACATTTGCCGATACCAAGGCAGTCTGTCCCCTGTGCCACTTGGCAGACATGAAACTACCTCAACAAACCAGTCACCATACTGGACTGGGCACATATAAACAAAAGGAGCCCATCAGATAATCAAATAGCAAGAAACTACTGCCTCAATAAACCAACCAGGGACTTTTTTTCATTTATTGGTCATGTCAGATAAGCAACTGGGCTGAAGATGTTTAGTATTTTAGTTTACATTCATATGCAGAGGAACATTTATTGCCCATGCTGAAATCTTGATGTATCTGGTCAGACTCAGCTGGTAGAGAATCCTGGAGGTAGAGCAATGCAGTACTACCAGCTTTAGATAGCCATAGAGATGTACAGCATGGAAACAGACCCTTCAGTCCAACCCGTCCATGCCAACCAGATATCCCAACCCAATCTAGTCCCACCTGCCAGCACCTGGCCCATATCTCTCCAAATTATTCCGATTCATATACCCATCCAAATGCCTCTTAAATGTTGCAATTGTACCAGCCTCCACCACATCCTCTGGCAGCTCATTCCATACACATACCACCCTCTGCGTGAAAAAGTTGCCCCTTAGGTCTCTTTTATATCTTTCCCCTCTAACCCTAAACCTATGCCCTCTAGTTCTGGACTCCCCGACCCCAGGGAAAAGACTTTGTCTATTTATCCTATCCATGCCCTTCATTATTTTGTGAACCTCTATAAGGTCCCCCCTCAGCTTCCTGTACTCAATACTCTGACCAATAAAAGAAAGCATACCAAACACCTTCTTCACTATCCTATCTACATGCAACTCCACTTTCAAGGAGCTATGAACCTGCACTCCAAGGTCTCTTTGTTCAGCAACACTCCCTAAGACCTTACCATTAATTGTATAAGTTCTGCTAAGATTTGCTTTCCCAAAATGCAGCAGCTCATTTATCTGAAATAAACTCCATCTGCCACTTCTCAGCCCATTGGCCCATCTGGTCCAGATCCTGTTGTAATCTGAGGTAACCCTTTTCGCTGTCCACAACACCTCCAATTTTGGTGTCATCTGCAAACTTACTAACTGTACCTCTTATGCTCGCATCCAAACCTTTTTTTTTTAAAATGACAAAAAGTAGAGGAGCGAGCACCGATTCTTGTAGCACTCCACTGGTCACAGGCCTCCAGTCTGAAAAACAACCCTCCACCACCACCCTCTGTCTTCTACCTTTGAGCCAGTTCTGTATCCAAATGGCTAGTTCTCCCTGTATTCCATGAGATCTAACCTTGCTGATCAGTCTCCCATGGAGAACCTTGTCAAATGCCTTACTGAAGTCCATATAGATCACATCTACTGCTCTGCCCTCATCAATCCTCTAAGAGCCAGAATATACTTGATGCGCCAAATAACCTCTTCTGCTGCTGCTGGTGCCGGACAGTTACAAACCCAAATTCAGAGATAAATTAATCTCTAAAGGAAGGGCAAACATTTGTTTAATATTCATCAGGTATATCCCTCAGGTCAGTGAGTGCACTTATTTTGCATTTGTTCCAATGAAGTGGGAGACACAGGACAATACCACACTTATTACCCACCAGCTTAATGGTGACCTGCTTGCCTAGTCCCAGTGTTGATAGTGGGAAACTGGAGAAGGGAAGAGGAAATAAAAGTTACCTGGTGGTATCGTCCAATCTTGACATGTGAGTGTTTTCGAACCATTCCGTCACAAGGCAAGAGCTACATAAAGGAACAGGTGTAGAGACAAAAAATTCAGTGCAGAATCAAGATTGCAGCAGGTTCAGTCAATGTTATTACACTACCAGGTGTCAGCAAATTAAAACAACATTATAAGCTGAACTGGGAAACTTATTCTTCCTGACGTAGCTGACACTGGGATCACGCCTGCTGAGCTCCAAAAGGTGGAGCATATTCATCCACAACAATTACTGAGTCTGAGATCAGCCAGAGTTAACCAGAGGCTGGTGGTCATGGGTCACTGGCAGTAGGCTGGAAATCAAGGCCCACTATTCTGGAGTTGACAAACATGAAAATTTGATTAAACTAGTGAATTTCTCAGTTCTACCCAAGTGTCCAATTCAGGTTAAAAGAATTTCCAGGCCAGGTTTTTACCATTAACAAGAAAATAACTAACATTTGCAATCAAACTGTTTTTAACAGTGACAACGAAAAGTTGAATTGCTAATCTGTAACCTAAAGTTTTTTTAAAATTTCCATACAGAAACATACACACAGACAAGGGTATTAAGGATAGAAAGAGAGATGGGAGAAAATGGGGAGGGAATAGTTTTCTGGACAACAGGAGTGGAGTTGTTAAAGGTTTTTTTGCTGCTGAAAGAGGCCTGTTTGCACACCTACAATGTCTTTCATTCACTAGTTAACATCTTGACCCAAGCAGTGTCTCTGAAGTAGCTATTTCCTTTCAACAGGTGTTACAGAACTAAAGAAATAACAATTTCTATCAGTCAGTGGAACTTGCCAATACCCCGTCAGTAAGTTTATTTCTGTGACAAACTGGGCATGTCCAATTAGCTGAATTCTAATTTTGGAATTGGACAGAGGTCAGCTTTTGTACAATATTGGTTTTGCAATAATCAATAGAACCTTTCTGTCTTCAGGACTTTTTAAAATGGAAACTTAGAAAATAGCAGTGGGCCATTCAGCCCTGCAAGCCTGTTCTACCACTCAATATTATTATGGCTGATCATCCAACTCATTCCCTCACCCCTCTGGAACCTTGCTCCCCTCCCTCAGCCTCTGAGTCCATCCCCTCTCCCAACCCCTTCTGTTGAATATTTACAATCCTTCTGATTTTCTGCTCACTAATGTTAAATGTTCTGTACACACCCCCATCTCGATGGATGTCAGGAATGACATGATGTCGAACTCTTCTCCCATCATTTTTGCCCCATGCCCTTTTCTGTGGAAAAGATGTCCTCTCCCTCAACCAAAGACTCTTTCAACAATCTCCAACACTTCCTCCACTTGGACCCCTCCCTCTGACCTTTTACCTGAACTCTACCTGTTCAGAGAATAGTAGACGTGACCACTGGTCACCTCAATTTCTCCCCTTTACCCGTTCCAACCCATCTCCCTTTGAACTGACAGCACTCCACGATCTCGGATCCAACTTTGTAAACAGGCCTGACGACTAAGCATGATGCTGTTGTTGTCTGGATACTGACCTCTACATTGCAGAAGCTAAGTGTCAGCTTGCGGATGTTTCCTCCTATCTCTCCCTGAACCAAGACCCCAACATGGAGCATCAGGCCATTGTGTTCACAACAGTTACAATTCTCATTTCATCCAGTGATCACTCCCCAAGACCCTCCCAAGTTCATAGTGTCCCAACCTCGCACAGCACACTTCTACCTCCTTTCCAAGTTCCACAAACGGAATTGAATGGGCTGACCCATTATTTCTGTGCTCTCCTCCCTGACAGGACTCATCTCTTGCTAACTTGACTCGATTTTCCACCCCTTGTCCAGCCCCTTCCCACTTACACCTGCAATTCCGGTGATGCTTTACATCAGTTTCAGCATTTCCAGGTCATGGGCTCCAGCCCCCTCCTCTTCACTGTGGACAGGCAATTCCTTTACACACCCAAGATCTCAGGGCTCTCTGTTACTTCCTGGAAAAATGGCCTGAACAGTCTTCAACCACCACCACCAGCACCATCCACAACCTGGTCGAGCTCATCCTCACTTTGAACAACTTCTTTAAATACTCCACTTTCTTCAGGGGAAAGGTGTGGCCATGGGTACCCACATGGGCCCGATGTAGGCCTGTTCTTTGTGGGACACATGGAACATTCCTTGTTCCAGTCCTACTCTGGCACCCGCTCAACTCTTTCTCCAGTACATCGGTGCTGCTCCCCTCTCTTGTCTGGAATTGAAATAGATTTATCTGTCTTGCTTCCAATTTCCACCCTGCTTTCAACTTCAGCCGCTCCATCTCTGACTCCTCCACTTCCTTCCTAGATATCTGTTCCCATTTCTTGGGATAGGCTGGCCATCAATATCCACCATAAACTCACTGACTCTCACAGTTACTTTGACTACACATCCAGCTTCCTTTAAAGACTCCATTCTATTGTACAATTCCTCCATTTCCATCGCATCTGTTCTGATGATACCAACATCAACAAGGGAGCCTCCAAAACATCCACGGTTTTCCTTAACTGAGGATTCTCCACTACCGTGGTTGATAGGGCCCTCAGCCACATCTGATCCATCTCCTGCACTTTGGCCCTCACTCCTGCCCCCTCTTGCTTTCCACAAAAGTAATTGGGTCTCCTGGTCCTCATCTACTCTCCCACCAGCATCTGCATCATAAGGACTATGTATCGCCATTTCTGTCGCCTCTCGACACATATTCCCCTCCCATTCCTTGTCAGTCTGTTTCAGGCATGGTTCCCTCTCGAATAATTTGGTCCACTCCTCCCCACAAGCCATGACACCTCCCCATGCAATGTTTACTTCTCCCCCCAACTTCATTACCCAAGGCCCCAGACACACTTCTCAGGTTACCCCAACCCTCCCAGGCCTTGTCATCACAAGGGGTGCTACCACAATCGCATTGGCAGCTTCCAATGGTCCCAATTAGCCCATGCTAACCTTTATCCATTTCTTTGTCTGTCCAACTGTTGTTCTCTCTCTGGCTTCATTTCTACCTATGCTTTACTCGTCCCCACTCCCGGTCTTCAGCATATGTGCCAACCTTTTCCTTGCTACAATCAGCTCCGATGAGTCACCCGGACGTTAAATGAAGGGTCACATTAACTCTGATTTCTCTTCACAGATGCTGCCAGATCTCCTGCATTTTCCCAGCAATTTCTGATTTCTAGCATCTGCAGTTCTTTGCGCTTTTTCCCTTTCATATCAGAGTCTGTACCTGTTCCTGCTTTATCCACAACATTGAAAACCTGGAATGGGAACAGTCAGTGTTCTCCACAGCCTATTCCAACCTGCTCATTAGTTTTTCAAAGCTGATATTGGAATTAACGGCCAAGGTTTACTTAAGGGTGGGGGGGTTCCCTACTGCCTGATATTTAAGTCATAGTCATATTTGACAGGAACTATGCACTTGACTCTCAGAACTGCTGGGTCAACCACGTTGCTATGTGTTTGGTGTTAAATGTAGGCCAGACCTGACATAAATCCTAACAATCCTAAGGTATAACGATGGAGCTGGTGAGCTATCACAGGAATTAGCATCTACTGATAAATCTGCAACAAACACAGATACAAGAGGAACACCTCTACCCACAGTCAGTGAGAAAGACGACAAACACCACGTCAAGTTTCCACATAGCCTCACATTGGCTCCCACAAGATACTCACATCACCTGCCAGTAGTTTCAGTAAGGTAGACTTTCCAGCTCCATTTGGCCCAACCAGGGCCACCCTGGTGTCCAAATCAATACCAAACTCCAAATTTCGATAGATCAACGGCTGGAAAAGAAATTAGACAATAATCAGAATTCCCACTTCTTTCAAAATTCTAATCTCTGTCCCCTCATCCCTCCTTTGTTGCCAGCCTCCAAGATTTTACCCCAAGCTCAAAAGAATGCACCCAGACTCCATTGCTCACTGCCTACACAGCAGCAGCCCTTCCTCAATGACTTACCCCATCCTTAGTGTACTTGAAGCTTACATTCTGTACCATGATAACAGGAGGAGGAATCTTCCCACAGGAGGGGAAGCAGAATGACAATGTCTGCAAGGAAAATACAGATAATGGATTAGAACATTAGAACTGTAAGAAATGCCAACACAACCAGAGTATACTCATCCTACAGCTCTTGCCAGAAGGGAGACAGGGTGGGTGGGGGGCGTACAGATTGCGCTGACCCAGCGCCATTTCCAAACATCAAACACCCATCAACCACATGAGAGAGAATTAAATAACATGTATCCACACAACATGAACCAGTGCTTTTAAAGAAAGATGTTTTTCCTCCATAGGGGAAGCTGTGGCATAGTGGCAATGTTATTACAATAAGTAATCCAGACTAATGTTCTGGAGACATAGTTTTAAATCTCACTATGACAGGAGGAAAACTTTAATTAAAAACTAGTCTAATAGTGACCATTTAACTACTGTCAATTGTTGTAAAAATCTGGTTCACTAATGTTGTTTATGTAAGGAAATCTGTCATCTATATCAGGTCTGGCCTACATGTAACATCAGACACATAGCAGTTCCGAGAGTCTAGCTAGCACTCGGTTCAAGGGTAATCAATGGCTGGGCCAGCTGGTGACACCCACATCCTATGAATGAATTGAATAAAAAACTGGAGTCACTGCATATTAAAAATATTGAGAGATCCTTTTGATTCTTTGACGCACTTTGAGCAACTCTAATTTCCATCGAGGACAGTCAAGTGAAAAGCCAGACAGAGAACAGCCAGGGAATTCCTAGAGGCATGGCATTCATCCACAAACTCCATCAACAAACACATCGACCTGGACCCAATATACCAACCACTACAGCGGACAGCTGAAACTGACAACCGGAAGCGGCAGGGACAGACCACTATAAACACCGGAGGAAACATCAAAGAAGCGCTTTGCAGGAGGCTCCCAAGCACTGATGATGTCCAGCTCGGCGAACAGAACCACAACAACGAGCACCCGAGCTACAAATCTTCGCACAAACTTTGAAACACCATACATTCGGTCTGGAGTTACGTGTCAGCCAGATCAACCAAGGATAGATGTCTTTCCCTAAAGGATATTATTGGACCAGATGGCATTTTGCAACAATAGCTTCATGATCATTATTACTGATATGAAAAACATAGCAGTAGGGTATTTACTCCCATGCAGCCTACACTGCCACTCTAGACTGTTACTAATTATCTACCTCTTTCCCATACTACCTCCATAGCTTTTGATGTAACTTGTACCGTAAAATCTATCGATATTGGTCTTGATGTCAGACTGAGTGAGCTTCAACTTTTAAGTTAATCAAATTTACTAATTTAAATTTTAGCATTCCCAGAGCACTCTGGATTTACTAGACTGCTAACATTACCATTAAGCCATGACCTCATTGCAAACCCAAAAACAGACACACAAGCATAGAACTTTTAAAAAATAGTTAATGCCTAATCAGCCATTTCTCCTCAATGTGTCACTGAATCAGAAGTCCAAAATAAGAAACAGCCACTCCGTCCTGTCCTTGATTAATTGCTCAGTCACGGTAGGTAATGGACAAGGACAACACTTACCGAGACCCTGTTCTAACAGCAGGAGGTGCTTTTACCCAACTGTGCTGAAACATGGCAATCAAGCAACTGCACAATCCCTGGAGGCCTGACCATACTCAGTGAGGATATCAGAATCCTGCATTCTGTAAGTGTACAAATTGCTTGCGATAAGGTGGAAAGACCTAAACCCCTTGCAAGAAATGCTACTTCACAGCGAGGGAGGTTGAGAAGTCACAAAATGCAAGGATACAAAGTTTGAAATTTTTAAAAGTGAAAAATATCAGGTTGGTGGAGCAATACACAAGAATTAGAAGGGGAAAATCTCCACTCATGAAATTGCTGCTGTTACGGTCCATCAATATTCCAATGACACAAAACTATCGCCACAGGTTTTTAGCCACGCTTACAGTGTACACGCATTGTGCAAACCTTGTCGCTGATGACTTTCTCTGTGAGCCCAGAGGCCATCATCTTCTGCAGTGTCTTCTCTTTACTCTGAGCTTGTCGAGCTAACTTGGCACTGCCATGTCCAAAGCGGGCAATGTAGTTCTGGGGAGTCAAGAAAGCAAGGTGAGGACAGCAAGCAACAAACCTATTGAGAATACAATGGGCAACAAACCTTTCTTTCCCATTTAGGTCAGAGATCTAAAACTTGACCTAGGAGAAGGAGATTGAGGGGATAGAGATTTGTTAAATTATGAGACGATGGGAAGGTGAGGGTGTAGGAGTAATGTCACTGGACTAGTAATCCAGAATCCCAGGCTACATTTTGGGACATGGGCTTGTATCCCACCACAGCATATGGAAACATTTAAATTCAATGAAACCCTAGACTAAAAAAGGCAGGCTAATGTAATGCAGGTAATGTAAAAGGTTTGCAGATATGGGCGGCACGGTGGTACAGTGGTTAGCACTGCTGCCTCGCAGCGTCAGAGACCCGGGTTCAATTCCCGCCTCAGGCGACTGACTGTGTGGAGTTTGCACGTTCTCCCCGTGTTTGCGTGGGTTTCCTCCGGGTGCTCCGGTTTCCTCCCACAGTCCAAAGATGTGCAGGTCAGGTGAATTGGCCATGCTAAATTGCCCGTAGTGTTAGGTAAGGGGTAAATGTAGGGGTATGGGTGGGTTATGCTTCGGCGGGTCGGTGTGGACTTGTTGGGCCGAAGGGCCTGTTTCCACACTGTAAGTAATCTAATCTAATACATGGTAAATAACTGATACGTAACCACTGTTGATTGTAAAAACCCAGCTAGTACACCAATGTAACTTAGGAAAAGGGATCAGCTGTCCTAATATGACTTCAGCTCGCAGTAAGTTGATTGCCTCTTAAAAGCACTCTGGGTAATTCAGAATGAGGAGTAAATTCTGCCCAAAACGATGATACTCATGTCTCATGAATTTTCAAAAATTGTTTTGAGAGCATGACAAGGTGCTTAAGGAACAAATTTAAATTAGGAGGACATAGAATGATTTATATGCCCTATCATATTATTATGTGGTCATGACTGAGAAAACATTGACCTAAACATCTTGTATTTAGAATTAGATTTCATTGTCCCGTGTTCTCAAGTTCAGAAGTACAGGTGTACAGTGAAAAATTGACAAAGTCTCCAGTCATGGCACCACCTTAGGTACAAAAACCCAAATTAAAAAACAACCATCTTAAGATACAAAAACTAGAAATAAAAAAAGAAATACAAAAGAACAGGTAAGAAAGCAGGAAGCATCCACATCTAAAAAGGTCTTGTCTCCGTGAGGTAGCCGTATTTCCGTAATGTAAGTAGGCCTCCCTCTCCAAAACCTCACGTCTCAGTGCTGTCATAGGCCCTCGGATGTCACGCCTGTTGCCTCCACAGGCCCTCATTTAATCTAATGTCAAAGGGTTGTGAAGTTGTGGAATTCAATTGAGAGACTGATTAGAGCAAGTGAGATAGGTGGGTGAAGGGCAGGTACATGAGATTTGGATACAGTTCACATGAAGACTTAAACACCAGAGTCTGGTTGGGCTGACTGGCCGACCTTTGGGTTGTAACCTAATCGAGCTTTTCTCAATGGGTCCTAGTCAGCTAACTAGTCAGGTAAAGGGAATTCTATCTGAAAGTGACTCCATCTTCTCTGCACCGAATGTCCTTCAACATTTCCAGCCACTCTCATCCATGTACTTACCTTCATGTGTGTAATCTGATCTTGTTCCCAAGTGAACCGCTTCATTTGGTTCTCCTCCAGTTCCAACCTGGTCTTCACATATTGGTCATAGTTACCCTGGAACACAAGCCACAAGTGACTCCAATGCTGTTTCATAGTGCCCTAGATGCTAACATTGGTCTTACTAATACACCAGCATTATTTTTCTTTACAGAGATCCAGAAAGTGAAGGTTGAGGCATAGGATATCAATTTTATCTACATGTTTATTACATTAATGTAAAATTCTGACCTGTGAAGAATCCTTCTCAGGATATCATGGTGCCATCATTTTACATGGATGTATCTGTACCATACAATTCAATGCATTACTACTACCAACTGGGGATGAGAATAAACAAACATTTCTGACTTTAATCATCTTTGTGCTTCATTGGGTATCACTCTCACCTCACAGTCAGACAGCCAGGGCTTCACAAACTGCTCTAAATATTGGACACATAATCCAGGCTGACATTTATTTCAGGCAACCACAGCAGATCAGAAATCTATTGGCACAAATGGTTCAAAAAAAAAAGGTCAATGCTCTTAAAATCTTAAAGCTTTGTCTCTCTATCTCAGAGGGTGAAAGTGAGGACTGCAGATGTTGGAAATCAGAGTCAAGTTTAGAGTGGTGCTGGAAAAGCACAGCAGGTTAGGCAGCATCCAAGCAGGAAAATTGACGTTTCAGGCAAAAGCCCTTCATCAGGAATGGCTCTCGACTCTCTATCTCAGACCTGACTTATTTCCAACACATCTTGGATTAACAGGAAAAGGGAGCAAGCACAAGGCTAAATAGTTACTCATTTGTGCATTCCGACTTTTAGCTCAAAAACTGATCTGTATTCATGCCAGCTAGCTGTGTATTTCCCACTGCATTTGTAGTCTCTTGATTTCAGTCCTGGCATGATGCCGCTGTCCAACCTGCAACTTCATTCTGGGCAGTTAGAACCACCAGCCATTACGGAGGAGGGCCAAGCTTTTCAAGTAATTTCTGTTCCTGTTATCAGAGGACTGGCATTTGTTGTGAAATTTTACACAAGGTGAGCAATCTCTGGGGAAAACACAGGTCAGCTTGGGATTAGACACAGAGCGATGCTGCCTCTATTCCATTAAACTGAAAGTAAACCTCCCTCAACACTGTGCTGTACCTGTCTTAGGAGTGTTTGATGGGGACTATGGTAGATACAGATCTATCTACACAGATTTAGCAACATATGTAAACCCAAATCTCAGAACAGAGCCACCTACAGGCCTGACACAGCCTTATTTCCCATTTCAGCATTTTCTGGTTAATTTAATGCCACGATCAGGGTGAGTTTTCCAGTGATCTGTTCTAGAATGGAAGCTGTTCAAATTAATTTCATGTCTGAATACTCACTGTGTAATACTTCAGTTTGCGGTTGTGCAAATGAATGATATTGTTGCAAACTCCATTCAAGAAATCCTGGGAATGAGATACAAGGACAAGGATCCGGGAGAATCTGGTGGAAGGAGCAAAAAACATAGCAAATCAAAATTTTATTAAAGGTGAAATTTTGAAACATATTTTCAGTACTCCCAGCAGTCCTGGTATTCAGATGATCTAACTGAATAACATTTATCACCAGACTTCAATGCAATTGCAAAGAATTAATAAAATGTTCTCCTTTTATATTTTACCCAGTAACTACCTAGCCTGGGATCAGACATTGACACCGGGTATATTAAATCCCCAAAGTCTCAGCCCTCAGATCAATAATCACAATATTCAAAAAGCCAATCAGAATCCAACCCTACTGTGCTCAAAAGGAGGCAAGAATAAAAACAGATTGTACAACAGGAGGTGCAGCACTATTGAATAAAAATGTTCATTTTTGTTAGGGGAGGGGTCAAACACTTACAACAACATGCCCAGGCCCACATTCCACAAGTCCAACTGCCTTGGACACCTGAATACACCTTTCCGAGGAAAGAATTTCCAGTGGGCTGTAGGAAAACATATTGACTAATGCTTCCGAGTAGTCGAGTTCCCACAATTCATGCTCCTCCAGTAGAATAGGAAGAATAGGAGTGTTTGCATTCCCTGGGACTAATGACTGTTGCTTCTCTGATCAAAATTGTGCTTCCAGACAGCTGGCACAGATCAGATTTCCTGTGCTGAAACCATGATTCCAAGTTAACGTATCCATATGAAGCATATTCACCTGCATCATACAAGTGCATGAGACGTAGTATCAAAATCAGCACACACCTAAAGGTGCCGCTACAGCCTGTATGAAGATTAACCCACACTAGTCCTGATACACACCAAAGGATTCTTGCCTATACAATCCAAATGTCAATCCATCACTGCAGCACTGTGTAATCACTACAAGCCTGTGGGCAGCAAATTCCCTGCAACAGCACAGCCAGATAAAGAGACACTTACGATTTCAATTCTTCTTCCAGCCACACACAGGCATCCAAATCGAGATGATTAGTTGGCTCATCTAACAAAAGCATGAAGGGTTTGATAAATAATGCTCTAGGAAAAAAAAAAGAGAAACCATAGCAATCACAAACAGCCAGACATAAATGGAGGTCAACTGCAATAACAACTTTGAATATTTCTTATCTATAGGAATTTTGCTGCAGTACCAGACCTTTCTGCTAGGGGGAAAGCTGACAGAGAGGTTCAGACGTTTGATGCCAGCAATGATCTACCCAAGTCAATCAGCACTGGTCATACTTGTATATACTATCTAAATTCATATTTTGTTACTGGAATAAAATTTAATAAAAACTAGAGAATCATAATTTACATTATTAGAATTTGTGGATAATGAATTAACAAGGAGCTAACGATACAGGATGCTAGAATTGGAGATGCAGAACAAACCCAGAGTTACCCCAAGCAAAAGCTCAATTTCTACAGAGCATGATCCAAACTCAACACAAAGTGATGTGTAACTAGCCCAATGGGGCTGAGAGACGAGAAAATAAATCAGGAAGCAGACTGGGAATCCGGACATCGCTGCTAAAACCAATAGGTGCAATGACAACGAGCGAGAAAACAAAAGAAAGAACCAACAGCAAAAAAGGGGGAAAACCAGCTCATTCTGAGGTTACATGTAAAGCTCTTGCCTTCCCTGCAGCACCATCTCATGCTTGGTTACCTTGCAAGGGCCACTCTCATCCTCCAGCCTCCACTAAAATCCTTCATCATCTTCCGCTGCATGGCTGGTGAAAACCCTAACCCGTGGAGAATCCGGGATGCTCGCATTTCTGCCTTGTCTGCATCCAATTCCTCCAAACGGTCATAGATCTGTAGAAGTTTCTCACACTCCGCTGGGGGAGGGGGTGGGAGATAAGAGAGAGAGAGAGAAATAGAGCTGAAGATCAAATACAACTGGGTACAATAGCACAGTTTGTGCTGGTCACTATGCACACCAACCACATTTACAATCAATCAACCATTCTCCACATGTTGTAGTAGCTAGCGAGAACTTGAACACAGCAAAGTTCACACTTAGCTATACTCTGTATATACAGTAGGTCCATCAGAGACCAAACACTGCATGGACAGTGCAAAGAATACCAACACAGTCCAGCACTGAAGTAACAATTACCCATTGCCCCACAATCACATTAATCAGTGAAGGTCAACAGACATGCTTCAGGCTGGAGGAAGATGTTTAGTGAGGAGAAGCTGTTCCAACTCACAGGAAGAACAAAAGGGCATGGATTTAAAATGATGTTTGAAATATGCAAGGATGACAAGACAAAAAAAAATCTTCACATGTCACTAGGGTTTAGAATGTCCTGTGAGGAAGTGGTGGAGGCAGGTTCAATTGAGGCATCCAAGAGGGCAATGGATGGTTATCTAAACAGCGAGTGTGTGCAATGAGTATGGGGATAAAGGAGATTGATAGAAGCTAACAAAACTAGTTTGAAAAGTCAGTTGCAGGCATGATGGGCCAGTTAGTCTCTTTCTGCACCGTAAGAATTCTTGATCAAATGGGCCAATGGGCAGAGGAGTGGCAGATGGATTTTAATTTTGATAAATGAGAAGAGCTGCATTTTGGAAAAGCAAATCTTAGCAGGACTTATACACTTAATGGTAAGGTCCTGGGGAGTGTTGCTGAACAAAGAGACCTTGGAGTGTAGGTTCATAGCTCCTTGAAAGTAGAGTCACAAGTAGATAGGATAGTGAAGGTGGCGTTTATTGGTCAGAGCAATATAGGAGTTGGGAGGTCATGTTGTGGCTGTACAGGACATTGATTAGGCCACTTTTGAAATATTGGGTGTATTTCTGGTCTCCTTCCTATCAGAAGGATATTGTGAAACTTGAAAGGGTTCAGAAAAGATTTACAAGGACGTTTCCCATGTTTTGAGGATTTGAGCTATTGGGAGAGGTTGAGTAGGCTGGAGCTACATTCCCTGGAGCATCAGAGGCTAAAGGGTGACCTTATAGAGGTTTATAAAATCATGAGGGGCATGGATAGGGTAAATAGACAAGATCTTTTCCCTGGGGTGGAGGAATCCAGAACTAGGGGGCATAGGTTTAGGCTGAGAGGGGAAAGATTTAAAAGGGACCTAAGGGGCAACTTTTTCATACAGAGTGTGACTTGGGTATGGAATGAGCTGCCAGACGAACTGGAGGAGGCTGGTACAATTACAGCCTTTAAAAGGCATCCGGATGGGTATATGAATAGGAAGTGTTTAGAGGGATATGAGCCAAGTGCTGGCAAATGGGATTAGATTAGGTTAGGATATCTGGTCAGCATGGATGAGTCAGACCAAAAGGTCTGTTTCCTTGCTGTACCTCTCTATGACTCTAACTCTGCGATTCTGAGATTACAACCCTGCTCTCATTCTAATTGGTGTAGCTAGACTACTGGTTTCAACTTTGGCCCCCATATTGAGAAAGGATCTACTAGAATTGGGCCAAGTTCAAAAGAGACCCTGTAGGTTGATTGTTGGGATTTAGGGATTAATTTATTAAAAATGGTTTAACAGACTATGCCTTTATTCATTAGCATTTAGAAGAATGACAGGTTATATGTTTGAAACAAACAAGATTCTGAGAGGGGTCTGACAGGGTCAATATGGATTTTTCCATTAGTGGGGGATCATTAAAGTTGGGGACATTAATTTTTTAAAAGTAAGAAGCAAATGACTTTCCTCTCCCAGAGGGTAGTAAATGCCTGGGATCTTTGAACCAAGGGATGGTGAAGGCTAGATTACAAAGTATTTAAGGATGAGGTCTTCAGATAGATTTTTGAAATATCAGGAAGTTGAGAGCTATGACTGAGCTGGCACAAAAGGATTTGAGGGCAGATCAGTCATGATCTTGTTGAATGATGATAGTCTTGGGTTTGAGGGGCTGAATGGCCTACTTCTGCGCCTATTCCTTATGTTCCTATGTAATTCCGTGTGATACTGCCATCATTTAGATGAACCATAAAATCCAAGGTTCCTTCTGCTTTGATAGATACAAAGGGTGACAGGTGAAGAGCATATGAAGAGCCTTCAAGGCATTTTAGACAAGTTGAGGTGAGTGGGCAAATGCATAGCAGATACAATACAATGTGGATCACAGCAAAGTTCTCTACTTTAAGAGGAAAAACATAATGGCAAGGTATTATTTAAATAAGTAAATGCTGATACACAAAGGGACTTTTGTTCACCAATCATTCAAAGTAAAAATGCAGGTTCAGCAAATAGTTAGGGAGATAAATGGCATGTTGGTCTTCATTCCAAAAGGGTTTGAATACAGAAGCAAGAATATCTTTCTGTAGTCGTACATGGCCTTGGGAAGACCACACCTCAGTACAGTCTACACTTGTGGTCTCCTTACCCAGGATATATACCTTCCACAGAGGAAAGGCAGCAAAGAATCACCAGACCAATTCCTGGGATGGCAGGTTTGACAAACAAGGAGAAACCAGATTGACTGAGCCTGCATTAGCTGGATAGAGAACATCCAGCTAATGCCTAAAATTCCTAAAACTCAGAAAGGAGTTGGGTAGATTGGATGCTAGAACAATGGTCACAGTCACAAAGAAAGACCAAGATGAGGAAAAATTTCTTCACAGAGGGTGGTAAACCTGTAGAATTATCTACAACACAATGCCATTGAGCCAAAGTATTTGAACATACATGAGCAATAAATGGTTAGATTTTTAACCACTAAAGCTATAATGGGATAAACGGAGTGATCAGATCCCTAATGGAAAAACAAAGTAAAATGGATAGTTACAGTCTTCATGGGCCAGACGCTCTGCTTCTTTCTCCAGCTCAATACGCTCATTATCCACCTCAATCACACATTCGAGTGGTGTTTTATCACTGGGTGGCATCTCCCGTGTAAGATGGTAAATGTCAATGTGCTCTGGTATTGGTAACTCCCGATGGCCCAGAGCAGATAGCAGCATGGATTTCCCTGAAGAGGGGAAGATATAAATTAGTGTCTGTAATCCAGAAAAACTGAGTTCCATCCCTTAGACTCTAGGACAACTCAGAAAATCCAACTATTACCAAGATAGCCGAGGACACCAATATAATGATCTGGAAAAGACCCTTTCTAAATTCCAGACTCATTGGCCAGAATGCCACATGCTTCATGTGTTCTAGTCCAACCAGAAAGTGGCCCTTCACAAAGGCCAACAGTATGCTACTGCTGATTTTCAGATTTATCATGCTCCCGCTGCGAAAGGAAATCATTCGCATAGTCAAGGAAAAGACACCGTATAAAACAATAGGCAGCAGCTGTCAACTTTCATAATATTTCAGAGTTTTAAACAAGAATTTCAAGGTATCTGCCTTTGCTCATTGAGTGTGTGACCTTACCAGTTCCATTGAGACCAATCAGCCCATAACGCCGGCCAGAATTTAGCTCAAGCTTTGTGTCGCTCAATAGCTCCTGTCCATGGAAAGTGAGTGACAGGTTAATGATGTGAACATCGGTGCTATTAGGGTGCGAGGCCAGTACCCCTGTGACTGCTCGTGCTGCTGCCTTCTTCAACTCAAAATCATCAAGCTCATTGGTAATTTGTGCCACTCCTGTGGAAGGAGGAATAAAAATCATATCACAATACCGGGGTATGTCAAAGTGGTAACGAAAGCCAGGTCTGGCTGAGAAGACACCAAAGCACATGGCATGAGATTGTTACAACCTGGGATAACACATTGTTAATCAAGCCTCTCTGTTCCCGGAATCATACCAAGTTTTTTCTAATGTATGCACAGTATCCCAAACTTTCTTGACCTTCAGACTAAGATTGATAGAAAGCATAGCCAGATTTCTGCATTGAACAAGATTTATTTATTATTAGACTATTGCTACAGGTAAACAAATAAGCCACTGGCATATAACACTACTAAAACTCTTTATAAACTTCATCTCACACACATATAGAGGACAACAGATTAGATTAGATTAGATTAGATTACTTACAGTGTGGAAACAGGTCCTTCGGCCCAACAAGTCCACACCTACCCGCCGAAGCGCAACCCACCCATAGCCCTATATTTACCCCTTTAACCTAACACTACGGGCAATTTAGCATGGCCAATTCACCTGACCCGCACATCTTTGTGACTGTGGGAGGAAACCGGAGCACCCGGAGGAAACCCACGCAGACACAGGGAGAATGTGCAAACTCCACACAGTTAGTCGCCTGAGGCAGGAATTGAACCCGGGTCTCTGGCGCTGTGAGGCAGCAGTGCTAACCACTGTGCCGCCGTGCCGCCCACTATCATTCACAGAGATCGGAAAAAAAGTGGCCTATTCTATTCTAACATTGAGATTACTATTCTTCATCTAAACAGGCCTTCCATGTTTACTTACCTTTCTCTGGAGACTTCCACAAGTTTGTGAGTAGGACAGAGTGATTGATTCACTCAGGAAAAGTCTGGTTTATCAATTCAAATGTCTCAGCTGAGAAACTGCTGGTTTTCTTAAAAGTTGAAATTGAGTTTTTTTTAAACTGTAGAGAACAACACAGCTTTGTCTCTTCCTCTTTCTGAAACTTGTTTCCAGTTCCAACCTGATCAGTTAGGTGAGAACCAATCAGATTTTCTTGTAAACAACTCCTCAGCTCCTGACTGTCTGCACAATATAGGATCGCTTTGCCTCAAAAATACAGACCACAAGTGGTACTGAATTCCTTGCTGTGAAATTACGCAAACTTCTTTGAGAAGCTCTTTTTTATTGCAGTTCAGTTTTTAAAGACAAAAATAAAAATACATGGTCTTTACAGAACAGAATTTGACTTTCAACCCAAATTGATTAGTCTACAGGCTGCAAGGATCCATAGGAACTGAACTGAATGCATGCTAAGACTGGATGATCTTCTCTTTAGATATAACTGTATACAGTCTACAGCACAGATTGAGGCCATTCGGTGCATGCCAGTGGTCCTGTGCCATATGAGCCTCTCTCTCCCCACTTCATCATACCCAATCAATAAATCCTTTCATTCCTTTCTCTCTCCCTCATGCACTTACCCAATCTACCACTCAGACTAAAGAGCTTTCTCCTGAATTCCCCACTGGATTAATGACTGTCTTAAGATTGTAAACTCTACCATTGGGTTTCCCCCAACAAGTAGAAGCATCTTCTCTTCAACTATTTGCTCAAGACCTTTCAGAATTTTAATGATCAGACTTTATCAGAATAGATACAGAAAGGCTGTTTCCCATTGTGGAAGGCATTCTCTCAGAATATGGAATCACTCATTTAAGGCAGAGATGAAGAGGAATCTCACCTCTTCTGGGGTTCTGAATCTGTGGAATTCTTTATCACAGAGGACTGTTGAGGTTGGATCATTAAGTGTATTCAAGGCTGAGGTAAAGGTTTCAAATTAGCAAGGGAATCAAGGATTATGGGGATAAGGTGGGAAAATGAAGTTGAGGATTATGTCACAAAGCTAGTCCCTTTTTTTTTCTAAACTGCTGAGCTGAGCAGTTTATAGTTTGGTTAGGAGTTCAACAGTGATCTCTCCCTTTCTCTCCCCCCCCCCCCCTTTGTATTTCACTGTGTAACTTTGTGAATAAATTTTTTGTGTCTGTTTTAAACCTGGTCGTCAACCTCACTAACTTAATCCTGGTAATTTTCACTATACACTCACCGAAACAAATTGCAAAGTTATGGTCTGAGCTGTCTGCTCCAGAATGTTTTGAGTGGTCTAGCCTAGTCCATAGTAATTATCAGATCAATCATTATCTCACTGAGTGGTGGAATAAATGTGATGGGCTGAACAATCTACTCCTGCGTCTAATGGTCTTATTAGCTAATGGAGCAAACAGGGGTGTTATTAAACATCCACCTGAAAGGCAGCACCACAACAGTGTGAATCTGCCACATTCTGATGATACAGCATTCCCACAGCACTGTTTTTCAGTAATAGCCTTGATCATATCTTCAAGTCTTCGAGGAATGCTTCAATTTTAGTGATTGGAGCTGCCTGTCCTACCAATTGTGAAAAGGTTAACATACAAAAAATGCTCAACGACTCAAACATGGTAACTACTCCACCTCCCAGGAAACTGGGTCATACAAAGACAGGAGGAGCATGTTGGAAGAAAGCCACGGTTGACAATTTAATTCAATACCACAGGATAAACCAAAATGTGTAACTGGAAAAGTGTTGTAGTCGTTGAGGTAACCCATGTGGATCAGGCTGGTATGGGGAGAGGGGCAGCCTGCAGGGGTTAGCAGAGGGAGAGGATGTTAAAATTGATAACGGAAGTTCCGACCTGCATCATGAACAGAAGAGCCATTCAGTTGCGGCGTTTCTGAATTGTCCATCCTCTCTACACCAACGTCACCATTTTCCTCAGGTGCATCAATGGTCTTGGGTTTACGCTGGCGAGCCTTTGCAGCTTCCTTCTTCTTAGCTGCCTTTTTCTTGGCCAAATCAGAAGGCATGGCTATTGGTTTGTATGTATTAGTGGAAGTACAATCTGTGGAAACAAAACAAAACACTGACTAAAAATTAAACTCTTCCCTTAATATATCTTGATAGAATATAGAACAGTACAGCACAGTACAGCCCCTTTAGAACATAGAACAATACAGCACAGAACAGGCCCTTCGGCCCACGATGTTGTGCCGAACATTTGTCCTAGCTTAAGCACCCATCCATGTACCTATCCAATTGCCGCTTAAAGGTCACCAAAGATTCTGTCTCCACCACTCCCACAGGCAGCGCATTCCATGCCCCCACCACTCTCTGGGTAAAGAACCCACCCCTGACATCTCTCCTATACCTTCCACCCTTCACCTTAAATTTATGTCCCCTTGTAACACTCTGTTGTACCCGGGGAAAAAGTTTCTGACTGTCTACTCTATCTATTCCTCTGATCATCTTATAAACTTCTATCAAGTCACCCCTCATCCTTCGCCGTTCCAACGAGAAAAGGCCTAGCACTCTCAACCTATCCTCGTACGACCTATTCTCCATTTCAGGCAACATCCTGGTAAATCTTCTCTGCACCCTCTCCAAAGCTTCCACATCTTTCCTAAAGTGAGGCGACCAGAACTGCACACAGTACTCCAAATGTGGCCTAACCAAACTCCTGTACAGTTGCAACATCACTTCACGACTCTTGAATTCAATCCCTCTGCTAATGAACGCTAATACACCATAGGCCTTCTTACAAGCTCTATCCACCTGAGTGGCAACTTTCAAAGATCTATGAACATAGACCCCAAGATCCCTCTGTTCCTCCATCTTACTAAGAACCCTACCGTTAACCCTGTATTCCGCAATCTTATTTGTCTTTCCAAAATGGACAACCTCACACTTGGCAGGGTTGAACTCCATCTGCCACTCCTCAGCCCAGCTCTGCATCATATCTAAGTCCCTTTGCAGCCGACAACAGCCCTCCTCACTATCCACAACTCCACCAATCTTCGTATCATCTGCAAATTTACTGACCCACCCTTCGACTCCTTCATCCAAGTCATTAATAAAAATTACAAACAGCAGAGGACCCAGAACTGATCCCTGCAGAACTCCAGCTGTAACTGGGCTCCAGGCTGAATATTTACCATCTACCAACACTCTCTGACTTCAACCGGTTAGCCAGTTTTCTATCCAATTGGCCAAATTTCCCTCTATCCCATGCCTCCTGACTTTCTGCATAAGCCTACCATGGGGAACCGTATCAAATGCCTTACTAAAATCCATGTACACTACATCCACTGCTCTACGCTCATCCACATGCTTGGTCACCTCCTAAAAGAATTCAATAATACTTGTAAGGCAAGACCTACCCTTCAGAAATCCATGCTGGCTGTCCCTAATCAAGCAGTGTCTTTCCAGATACTCATAAATCCTATCCCTCAGTACCCTTTCCATTACTTTGCCTACCACCGAAGTAAGACTAACTGGCCTGTAATTCCCGGGGTTATCCCTATTCCCTTTTTTGAACAGGGGCACAACATTCGCCACTCTCCAGTCCCCTGGTACCACCCCTGTTGACAGTGAAGACGAAAAGATCATTGCCAACGGTACTGCAATTTCCTCTCTTGCTTCCCACATAATCCTAGGATATATCCCGTCAGGCCCGGGGGACTTGTCTATCCTCAAGTTGTTCAAAATGTCCAACACATCTTCCTTCCTAACAAGTATCTCCTCTAGCTTACCAGTCCGTTTCACACTCACCTCTTCAACAATACGGTCCCTCTCGTTCGTAAATACTGAAGTACTCATTCAAGACCTCTCCTATCTCTTCTGACTCAATACACAGTCTCCCACTACTGTCCTTGATCGGACCTACCCTCGTTCTCGTCATTCTCATGTTTCTCACATACGCATAAAATGCCTTTGGGTTATCCTTGATCCTATCCGCCAAAGATTTTTCATGCCCTCTCTTTGGCCCTTGATGTTGTGCCAATCTTTTATCCTATTCTATGATCAAACTAAACTAGATTAGATTAGATTAGATTAGATAACATTACAGTGTGGAAACAGGCCCTTCGGCCCAACATGTCCACACCGACCCGCCAAAGCGCAACCCATCCATACCCCTTACATTTACGAGGAGAAAGTGAGGTCTGCAGATGCTGGAGATCAAAGTTGAAACTTTATTGCTGGAACAGCACAGCAGGTCAGGCAGCATCCAGGGAACAGGAGATTCGACGTTTCGGGCACAGGCCGAAGAAGGGGAGAATGTGCAAACTCCACACAGTCAGTCGTCTGAGTCGGAAATTGAACCCGGGTCTCTGGCGCTGTGAGGCAGCTGTGCTAACCACTGTGCCACCATGCCGCCCACAAACTACATACCCTTCATTTTACTGTCAGCCATGTGCCTATTCAAGAGTTGCTTAAACATCCCTAATGTATCTGACTCTACTACCACTACTGGCAGTGCATTCCACGCACCCACCACACACTGTAAAGATCCAACTTCTGACACCTCACCTGAACCTGCCTCCAATCACCTTAAAATTATGCCCCCTTCTGACAGCCATTTCTGCCTGGGGAAAAAGGCTTCGATTATTCACTCTATTTATACCTCTTATTAGCTTGCACATCTCTATCAGGTCACATCTCAGCCTTCTTTGCTCCAATGAGAAAAGCCCTAGCTCCCTCAACCTTTCTTCATAATGTGGTATTGTGGGGAAGATTTAACACTGCATTATGGGAAAAAAATTGGTTAATTCTAGGGTTATAGTTCAGTAGGTTAAAAGACTAAAGATTAGAAACAGCTTTCAAGACCAGGTCAAATGTAAACAAATTCTGTAAGTTTGATAAAACTTCAGTAATCTTTTTCACGGCTCCTTGTATATTTCGAACTGTAGATCTTAGCCTAAACAAAAGGTCCGTATAATAGAAAGTGTGTCATGGAATGGCGCAAATGATTAATTTTTTTAGACTAAGGTTCGGTGTTACAGATGACGCACATTTCATGATAATCTGTAAGTGTTCAGCATATTTTAATGTGTTCTTTTTCTTTTGTAAGGCACGAAACTTGGAAGGAAAATAGGGAAGGACCTGGATCCCTCCTCTTTCAAAGTCTCAGCCAAACGGCTGCAGTATTTACAAAAAAAGGCTGATTGTTGTCAGTTCAATTGATTTTTGAGGTTTGTTGATTTCTTTTGCTCTCACGGATCCCTGCTAAATAAATTCTGCTTCGACAATAAGACATGCCCTCAGTCCAGGCAACATCCTGGCAAATCTCCTCTGCACTCTCTCTAAAGCTTCTACATCATTCCTATCATGAGAACTGGACACAATTTTCCAAGAGCGGTCTAACCAGGGCTCTATAGAGCTGCAGTATAACCTCACGGCTCTTAAACTCAATTCCCCCTGTTAATGAAAGCCAACCCCCACGAAACACCTTCTTAACAACCCTATCAACTTGGGTGGCAACTTTGAGGGATCTATGGACATGGACCCAAGATCCCTCTGTTCCTCCACACTGCCAAGAATCCTGCTTTTAACCCTGTATTCTGCATTCAAATTCAACCTTCCAAAATGAATTACTTCACACTTTTCCAGGTTGAATTCCATCTGCCACTTCTAAGCCCAGCTCTGCACCCTGTCAATGTTCCACTGCAACCTATAACAGCCCCTCCACACTATCTACAACTCCACCAATCTTCGTGTAATTAGCAAACTTACTAACCCACCCTTCCACTTTCTCTTCCAAGTCATTTATAAACATTACAAAGAACAGCGATCCCAGAACAGATCCCTGTGGAACACCACTGGTCACTGAGTTCCAGGCTGAATACTGTCCATCTACCACCCTCTGTCTTCTGAAGGCCAGCCAATTCAGTATCCAGACAGCCAAATTTCCCCGTACCCCATGCATTCTTACTTTCTGAATGAGCCTACTTTGGGAAACCTTATCAAACACATTGCTAAAATCCATGTACACCACATTCACTGCTCTACCTTCAACGTATTTTGTTACATCCTCAAAGAATTCAATGAGGCTGTAGGCATAACCTGGCCCTCTCAAAGCCACGCTGACTGTCTCAAATCAAACTCTGGTTTTACAAGTAACCATAAATCCTGTCTCTCAGAATCCTCTCCTATAATTTGCCCACCACAGACTTAAGACTGACTAGTCTGTAATTCCCAGGATTATCCCTCTTCTCTTTCTTGAATTGGGGAAAAACATTTGCCACCCTCTAATCATCTGGCACTACTCTTATTGAAACTAAAATTCTTACTGGATGCAGCAGGGACATTGCAGAAAGACGTGTTCTAGAATAAGGAGAGTTTCATGACAAGGAATAGGCCATTTTGGAAATTGATAAGAACTTTTTTTTTTAAACTAGAGGACAGTGTCTTTGGAATCCTTTGAAAGTTCATAGAGTATGTTCAAGTACAGTGTGATAGATTTCTAGATACTAATGATATCATGTTATGTAGGGATAACATGGGAAGTATTATAATTGATATGACGGGACAAACAATAGTATGGCCAAATATGCAGATGTCACTAAATAGATAGGAAAGCAAGTTGCAGAAAAAAATTTACAACCAGATATGGATAGGTTAAGTTAGTGGGCCAAAATTTGGCAGATGAAGGTTGACATGGAAAACTGAAAGGCTTTCCATTTTGATCAGAAGAATAGAAATGCAACTTATTATCTAATTGGAGAGTAACTTCAGAGTGCTTTGGTGCAGAGAGACCTGGGCATCCTTGTGCATGAATCGCAGAAGCTAGAATACAGATACACTTGCTAAAAAGGAAGCCAAATGGAATTTTGACATTCCTTACTACAGGAAGAGTGTAAAAAAGTATGGAACAAAAACAAAGGTTTCTGGAAATGCTCAGCAGGTCTGGCAGCATTTGTGAAGAGAAATCAAAGTTAACATTATGGGTCCAGTGATCCTTCCTCAGAACTGATGGTAGCGAGGTAAGTGTTGGTTTATATGCAGAAGACAGGATGAGAGAAGGGGTAAGGAGCAAACAAAAGGTAGCGATGGAGCCTAAAGAGAGCTCAGGCTGTGTCTCTATCTATTGTTTGCTCCTTACCTCTCCTTCATCCTGTCTTCTGCATATAAACCAACACTTACCTCGCTACCATCAGTTCTGAGGAAGGGTCACTGGACCCATAATATTAACTTTGATTTCTCTTCACAAATGCTGCCAGACCTGCTGAGCATTTCCAAAGATTTCTGTTTTTTGTGATTTACAACATCTTACACATTAACAGCACAGAGATGGAACGAATGAAGAGTGTCAAGCTCTTGGGAGTGGTCAACAACAAGCTTTCTTGGATTCTTGATGTGGTCCCACTGGTTACAAAGACCCAACAACATCTCTTCTTCCTCAGGCAGCTGAGGAAATTTGGCATGACAGTGAATACCTTTGCCAACTTTTATAGGTGTGCCATTGAGAGCATTCGGTCTGGATGTATCACTACCTGGTATGGCAACTGTACCATTCAAGATTGGAGACGGTTACAGAGAGCGGTGAACTCAGCCCGGACAATCACAAAGGCCAACCTCCCATCTATAGGATCCATCTACCAGGCCCGCTGTCAAGGAAAGATGGCCAGCATTCTAAAAGATCCATCCCCCACCCTGGCAATGTTTGTCAACAACCTCTACCATCGGGGAGAAGGTACAGAAGCCAGAACACACACACCAGCTGGTTGCGAAACAGTTTCTACCCTCCTGCTGTTAGAATACTGAATGGACTCTCAAACTCTTAGCATTCGCCTGTCCCTGTGTTTTTGTTTTTGCTGCTGTTTACCTATTATTTACTATCTATGCTATTTAACTCTGATCTGTCTGTATTGCTCGCAAGACAAAGCTTTTCATGGTGGCTCAGTACATGTGACAATAAATTCAATTCAATTCCACAGATCTTTCAATTTTTATATAAGTATGGACATGTTACTGCAACTGTACAAACACTTGTGGGATCACACCTGGTATATTGTATACAATTTTGATTCCCCTTATTTGGAGAGATGTTGCTGCATTGGAGGCAGCTCAGAGGAGATCTACTAGATTGATTCCAGACATGAAGAGTGTTATGACACAGGGTAAACCCTCCTGCTCAATTTAAACCAACACAGAAAGGATTTATCCCGTATAGTAATCTGTGAAATTTCGAGGCCAAGAACTACTTGAAGTAAAAATTAACAACTTTATTTCTTAAAGTATAACACAGAATAATTAACTAACAACTATTTACAACTCCTCCCTCTAACCTATCTTTTACTTTCCCTCCTATAATACTAGTCCGATAAAACCCTCCGATTCAGATTTACTGAAAAATTCAAATTTCAAAACCAGCCAGCTGTCGAATCTTCTATTTGGATCTTCCTGTGTCTTCTTTTTAGGGATTATGCTTCACAGGTCACAGATCCATAAAAGGTACCTTTAAGACAGATATTCTCAGGGCAGCCTGCAGATGCTGGTGGCTTGGCAGTTCTCCTCCCAACTGTTCAATTTTCCCCAGTCCTATACCCCCCCAAAGCATTGGATTGTGTCATTGGCTTTTAAGATGGTCAATATACTAAATTCAAACTTGATTGAAGTTTGGTATTTTTGGGGGTATAATTTAAACTGAATGGCCTAATTGAATCTGTTTTGTCATTTTCGGGCAACCAGCTAGCCTAGCTACTGGACCAAAAGGTTACATTATATCTTGCTCAAAACACTCAGTGCTGTCAGGTAGTTGTGCTAACTTTTAACTCCCTTAAAGGTACAGTACACCCACATCTTCATAACAATAGCTTACCCTATTGAGCAGTTTACACCTAAACTTGAATTTACAAGGATGAGAGATTTAACTAAGATAAACAAAACACTAAAGTGGATTGACAAAGTAAACGCCCTCTTGTTGGGAATCAAGGATGAGCGATCATAGTTTTAGGATAAGGGCTAGAAGATTCAAATCAGAGAGGTGGAGAAATTACTTAGTCATAGAGTCATAGTCATAGAGACGTACAGCACGGAAACAGACCCTTTGGTCCAACACGTCCATGCCAACCAGATATCCTAACCCAATCTGGTCCCACCTGCCAGCACCTGGCCCATATCCCTCCAAACCCTTCCTATTCATATACCCATCCAAATGCCTCTTAAATGTTGCAATTGTACCAGCCTCCACCACTTCCGCTGGCAGCTCATTCCATACACGTACCACCCTCTGTGTGAAAACGTTGCCCAGTAAGTCTCTTTTAATATCTTTCCCCTCTCACCCTAAACCTATGCCTTCTAGTTCTGGACTCCCTGACCCCAGGGAAAAGACTTTGTCTATTTATCCTATCCATGCCCCTCATAATTTTGTAAACCTCTATAAGGTCACCCCTCAGCCTCTGATGCTCCAGGGAAAACAGCCCCAGCCTGTTCAGCCTCTCCCTATAGCTTAAATCCTCCAACCCTGGCAACATCCTTGTAAATCTTTTCTGAACCCTTTCAAGTTTTACAATATCTTTCTGATAGGAAGACCAGAATTGCACGCAATATTCCAACAGTGGCCTAACCAATGTCCTGTACAGCCGCAACTTCACCTCCCAACTCCTGTACTCAATATTCTGACCGATAAAAGAAAGCATACCAAACGCCTTCTTCACTATCCTATCTACCTGCAACTCCACTTTCAAGGAGCTATGAACCTCCTCTCCAAGGTCTCTTTGTTCAGCAACACTCTCTCGGACCTTACCATTAAGTGTATAAGTCCTGCTAAGATTTGCTTTCCCAAAATGCAGCACCACATTTATCTGAATTAAACTCCATCTGCCACTTCTCAGCCCATTGGCCCATCTGGTCCAGATCCTGTTGTAATCCGAGATAACCCTCTTCGCTGTCCACGATGACACCAAAATTGGAGGTATCTGCAAACTTACTAACTGTACCTCTTATGCGCGCATCCAAATCATTTATGTAAATGACGAAAAGTTGAGGACCCAGCACTGATGCTTGTGGCACTGCACTGGTCACAGGCCTCCAGTCTGAAAAACGACCCTCCACCACCACCCTCTGTCTGCTACCTTTGAGCCAGTTGTGTTTCCAAATGGCTAGTTCTCCCTGTATTCCATGAGATCTAACCTTGCTAATCAGTCTTCCATGGGGAACCTTGTCGAACACCTTACTGAAGTCCATATAGATCACATCTACTGCTCTGCCCTCATCAATCCTCTTTGTTACTTCTTCAAAAAACTCAATCCAGTTTGTGAGACATTACTTCCCACGCACAAAATCATGTTGACTATACCTAATCAGTCCTTGCCTTTCCAAATACATGTACATCCTGTCCCTCAGGATTCCCTCCAACAACTTGCCCACCACTGAGGTCAGGCTCACTGGTCTATAGTTCCCTGGCTTGTCCTTACCACCCTTCTTAAACAGTGGCACCACATTAGCCAACCTCCATCTTCCGGCACCTCACCGGTGGCTATCTATGATACAAATATATCAGCAAGAGGCCCAGCAATCACTTCTCCAAATTCCCACAGAGTTCTAGGGTACACCTGATCAGGTCCTGGGGATTTATCCAACTTTATGCATTTCAAGACATCCAGCACTTCCTCCTCTGTAATATACTTCTTTCAAAGGATCATGAATCTGTGGAATTCACTGTGCCAGAGTGCGGTGGACACTGGGACTTTAAGCAAATTTAAGATAGACAGATTTTTCATTAGTAACAGGTTGTAAGGTTATTAAATACAGACAGGAAAATGGAATTGAGGTGGAGTTGAGTCATGATCGCATTAATGTTGGAGCAGATTTGAGGGGCTGAATTGCCTATGGTCATTTGTAACAGAACTGAGTGACACTTCAGAAAGTACTGTATTGCTGTGCTATTACCATTGACTCAGGGTCAGAACCCACACATCACAAGCCACTAGCAAACCACTTGCTGTTGGAACGTAGCCAGTGCTTACCCAACAGTGCTATCTAGTGCCAGCAATAACCAGATGGAAGTGGAAGAGGAAACTGACCAACTTGTTCCCTCTCCGCACAAGGATAAATGCTGAATGAAACAAGCTAACCCCTCACTTTTTGAGCCGAGGCCATGATTCAGTACGATTTGAGGTAATTATCGATTGGGAAAAAGTGTGTGGGGGTGCGTGGGGTATGTGGGGGCACGGGGGGGGGGGGGGGGAGGGGGGGTGTTTTTAATATGCGAAGACAATATCTGGCCAAAATGAACTAGTGGCAGCAACGTACCAGAAAATCATCATCACGAGAGGGGAGTATTTCAAAAGGGCAATAAGTGTGAAGTGCAGGGCTAACATATTTCCAGTCAAGAATGTGGTGCTGGAAAAGTACAGCAGGTCAGGCAGCATCTGAGGAGCAGGAGAATCGATGTTTCGGGCAGAAGCCCTTCATCAGGAATCTTCCTCCTAACATATTTCCATAAAGCTGAAGGGCAGGATCATAAAATCCAGAGAACTGTGGAAGTCAAGGAATGTACAAGTTTGGGTAAAAGAAAAAAAAGCTTAAGGTAGATACCAACACCTCAAAACAGCAAATGCTTTACATGATTACAGAAAGTGCAGAGGGTTATTTAGAAAAGAAATTAGGAGAGCAAAGAGAGGATACGAGAAAAGCAATAGTGGGTAATATTAAAGGAAAAATCAAACAAAAACAAATCGGAGAAACTCAGCAGGTCTGAGACACCTATTGACACTGGACTTGAAACATTAATTCTGCTTTTTCTCCTCAGATGCTGCGTTTCTCGAACAATTTCCATATGTGTTTCAGAACTCCAGCACCTGCAGTTCTTTATTTTATTTTAAAGCAAAATCCAAAGAGATTTTAGAAATATTTTAGGGACAAGTGAATAAATTTTGTTTCTAATTCCCGACATTCCCCAAGCAGGACCTATTGTTTATTTTGTTGGTCCCAATATGGACAACTGAATTGCTCCCCATCACTCCTGCAGAGGCTTGTAGAAGCTGGTTCATTAATTACATCCAAGGCTGAGAGAGACAGATTTTTAGTCAGAAGGGAATCAAGGGTTATATGGTAAAAGCAGGAAAGTGGAGTTCAGGATTATCAGATCGAGTCATGATCTCATTGAATGGCAGAGCAGGTTCAATGGGCTGAATGGCCTACTTCAACTCCAGTATCTTATGGTCACAATAGATACTTAGTTGACCTAGCAACAGGAAAAAAATTCTTTCAAACATTTCTGACATCATTTACCCCCAACACTCCCCTGTTCCCAGTACATGACGACAACACCATGAGATGGAGAATATCAGAGAGTAAGTACTGTAAAAGTGAATCTGGAGATTGTCTTGGACACAGAACACGAAGAAAAAATGTGAATTCAGACAAGATTTTTCACACTTTAGAAGGACCTAGAGTCAGTCACAGCCATTTGAGGTTGTCATGAAGAACAAAACATCTATACAATGCTTTAAAGAGCTATCAGAAGGGAATTTCACTCCACTATACTTCATACATGTTGCAAATTTATCCCCTACAAATTGGCTAGATCTTTGTAAAGTCTCTCCACAAATTTCTGCTTCTCTGTACCAGTCTTCAAAATCACCTCTGTGGCTTTGACACTTATCCTAAAATGTGGTCCCCAGAATTGGATTCCATACTTCAGCTAACATCAACCAACATTTGCTTCCTTGCTTTGTAGTGCATGCCTCAATTTATAAAGCCCAGGATACAGCAGACCCACTCAATAATGAGCAATGAAGTTGACTTGAAAGATGACAATGATTTACAACTGTACTCTTATAGTTATCACCTGCCTCAAAAGTCTTTTGGTCCCTAAATGGAACAAAAGAGCTAAACTCCAGAAGAAGTGGGTGTGTCTAATCTTGGGTTTGGAAGGATGAGAGGGGATCTGATTGAAACTTGGGAGCATGTAGAGGCCTGGATACAAGCGGGAGTGGAGAAGATGTTTCCACAAGTAGGAGAGTCAAAGACCCTGACGCACAGCCAGGGTGAATGGTCAACCCTTTAGAACAAAGTTGGGAAGGAACTTGTTTAGCCAGAGTGTGATGAATCTGTGGAACTCACTGCTACAGAGGGCTGTGGAGCCTAAGACATTGAGTGTCTTTAAAAAAACAAGAGATACATAGGTTCCTAGTAGGTTAGGAGGTGAGGCTTACAGGGAGAAGGCAGAAGAATGGGATTTAGGGACATATCAATCATGATCAAATGGTAGAGCAGACTCAATGGGCCAAATGGCCTAAATCTGTGTCTGTACTTTCTGGTCTTATGGATATCAAGGCCACATTTGGTCACATTTGACATTACCCTGATCTGAGATGGCATCGTAGGACGCCTGAGTTGGAGCACATCCACTCCATCTATTTCTTTTCTTTTTTCTCCCTTTCTAATTGCCTCCTGTCCTCAGTCAGCATCGGTGGTGGCAAGCTGAGCCATCCCAGGCCCTGGGCATGAGCCCTGCTTGGACCCCAGGCCTCAGGACAAGGCCAGCATGGGCTCATCTGCTTTTATTCTTTATTCTTCTTTCTCTACTTTAGAAGGACTGATATGCTGAACTTTTTATTTTATTTCTTTATTTTTCTCATTTTTATCTAAGATTTTGTACCTGGACCCCTTTGTATCTAAGATGGCACAGGAAATAGCAATGTTGTACTCATGCTGTACTGGAGTACATTACAATAAAGCTGAAAATGTGTTGCTGGAAAAGCGCATCAGGTCAGGCAGCATCTAAGGAGCAGGAGAATCAACGTTTCAGGCATGAGCCCTTCTTCAGGGCTCAAGCCCGAAACGTCGATTCTCCTGCTCCTTGGATGCTGCCTGACCTGTTGCGCTTTTCCAGCAACACATTTTCAGCTCTGATCTCCAGCATCTGCAGTCCTCACTTTCTCCTACATCACAATAAAATCTAGTTTTAATTCTAGATGTGATATCAAAAGCCCGAGCAAATGGGATCAAAGAGAAAATATTAATCACTCTTGGAACAAAAGAAGGCAACAGTTTAGTGATAATGTCACTGAAGTAATAATCCAGAACCACCAGGCAGATAGCAAAATTCAATTTCAAGTAATAAATCTGGAAATAAAAGCTAGTCTAATAGCCATTCACACAAGTAAAATGAGTTTTTGTCCCATTAGTCACATCTAACCTTTAATAATTAATGATACATTACTGAATGATACTATGGGGATCAAGCTATTACACATTCAACTAAGTCACCAATTTGCAATACACTGGTCACAGATATGAACAGGAAGTTACTCTTGCCCAGTAACATGACAGAATGCCAGCAGCAGACTGATGGTAATTGTAAACCCAGAAAATTAATCATGATTTGGAAATGCCGGTGTTGAACTGGGGTGTACAAAGTTAAAAATCACACAACACCAGGTTATAGTCCAACAGGTTTAATTGAAAGCACACTAGCTTTCGGAGCGACGCTCCTTCATCAGGTGATTGTGGAGGGCTCGATCGTAACACAGAATTTATAGCAAAAATTTGCAGTGTAATGTAACTGAAATTATACATTGAAAAATTGATTGTCTGTTAATCTATTAGAATACAGTGATCATTTCACTTCTTTCATGTGTAAGTCACAAAACCTTTTTTAAAAGTTGCATTCTCGGGTTTGCTGTTAACAATGGTGATAGCTAGACAATATGTTGAAGGTGTTAGCCCCCTGTGTTCTCTGTCTATGCCATGATGTTTAGATTGATTCTAATCTAAAAAGTGAGATAAGAGTTTTACATAAATTCATGCAGTTTTTGAGCTCAGAGTTCTACATGAATGTATGCAGTTTTTGAGCAAAGTGCAATGTAATTCTGCAAGTACAAATTCACCCCACAAAGAGTGTGTGTGTGGTGCAATGGTGATCACCTGTAATGTGACATGAACCCAAGGTCCCGGTTGAGGCCCTCCCTATGGGTGCCGAACTTAACTATCAGCCTTTGCTCGGCCACTTTCCGAGCAGAGGCTGATAGTTAAGTTCGGTACCCATAGGGAGGGCCTCAACTGGGACCTTGGGTTCATGTCACATTACAGGTGATCACCATTGCACTACACACACAGATATTCCTACACAACACACACACACACACTCATATACACACAGACACAGGTGCACACAGATACAGGTGCACACAGATACCCACACACACCCTTATATACACACACACTCCCTCACAGACTTAAGACACTCTGCACTCACTACACATACACACACACACTTTCTCACACTTAGAACCCCCACAGGCAGACACACACACAGACAGACAAAGACTCACATGCACACATTTTGTGGGGTGAATTTGTACTTGCAGAGTTACATTGCACTTTGCTCAAAAACTGCATACATTCGTGTAGAACTCGGAGCTCAAAAACTGCATGAATTTATGTAAAACTCTTATCTCACTTTTTAGATTAGAATCAATCTTAACACCATGGCATAGACAGAGAGCACAGGGGGCTAACACCTTCAACATATTGTCTAGCTATCACCATTGTTAACAGCTAACCCGAGAATACAACTTTTAAAAAAAAAGGGTTTTGTGATTTACACATGAAAGAAGTGAAACTATCACTGTATTCTAACAGATGAAAGGCTTAACAGACAATCAATTTTTCAATGTATAATTTCAGTTACATCACACTGTAAATTTTTGCTATAAATTCTGTGTTACAATCGAGCCCTCCACTACCACCTGATGAAGGAGCGTCGCTCCGAAAGCTAGTGTGCTTCCAATTAAACCTGTTGGACTATAACCTGGTGTTGTGTGATTTTTAACTCAGAAAATTAATGACCTGATGGAGCCGTCCTTTCCGGAAACTACAGCAGTTCATGCAGGCAACCCACCACCACCTTTGTCAAAGACAATACGTTCTAGCACACATCCCATGAACGAATTAAAAACTGACCCCCCCCTCTCTCTCACAACTGGGCGCGTTAACAGTTCGGAGGAGGAGGAGGAGGCCATTCAGCCCTTCCTGTTTGTTCCTCCATTCAATCCCATCATGGGCTGGTGCACGTTTAAAATGCACCTAACCGCCCTAGACCATTGGATTTCATTATCGACGAGTATCAGCAGAGATTAGGAACTGGGCCTCGAACCCAAAACTGTTCTGGGAAGCGGGAGGATTCTCGCCGGGGCCTAAGTGACCAGGGCCGAGCCGGAGCCTCACAACAGCTCGGCCCGGCCTGAGGAGAGATTTCGCTGCTGCGGCTGCAGCTTCTTCTTCTTCTTTATGAACTCAATCCGCAAGACCATATCATGGACGATTCCTCACCTGGAGAAGCCGACGGGAGATTGTCGGTTGCCGTCCTGTTTAACACCGGTCCGTCAGTGACACCTCGATAAGCCGCGTGCCGACCGGCTTCTGCCTACCCTTCCCTCGAGCCTGGCGGAAGCTCAGCCCTTGGCCCTCTGGGAATTGTAGTTTGTCTGGTGCAGTTTCAGCTGCCTGTTGGCTGGAACAGCTTCCACAAAATAACTACAACTTCCAGAAGGAACCGCGCGGGACGCCAGGCTCCGCCCTCCCCCGCCACCGGCACCTATTGACGGACCCTCACGCGATGCCTTCGCGCTGCCCATCAGCCTTCTGGGAGCTGTAGTCCACGCTGATATTCTGAGCCGTTGTTCAATGGGCGCGATGAACTACAAATCCGACAATGCGCTGATCTTTACGGGAAAGCCGGGTTCGTACATATTCATAATTCAAAACATTAGTTGGTGCATTATATTTTTAAATTATAATAGCTGGTGAGTGAATCAAATTCCACATTATTAAACCCACCGTTGGTTGACTGACAGGAGACTCTGATCGACACCCACTGAGGTCCTGTTGCAGTCTGGGAGAGGGTCGGCGGGTGGTGTTGACGCCAAACGGCCATTGATGCGCTGTTGGATTGCGTCACGCACCGGCGCGGGAACTACAACCCCCAAGAGACCTTGCGGCGACGCCAGGGCAACACGACGCCACTGGATCACGTGGTGTAACGGCCAGAGCCGAGAGGCGGGAAGGAGCCGCTGGGTTAACGGTAAGAAATGGCGGAGGGTTCGCTCCCCTCCCGGGCCAGGCTTCTTGGAGGTCGGAGAAAATGGGGCCTCATCCCCTCAACAATCACATTCATCTCCTCCAATACTCCACCTCCCCCTACAGATCCCCCCCTCACCCCCACCAACCCCGCTCACCCCCACCCCAATCCCCCCTCACCCCCCAACACCCCACCCCCACCAACCCTCCTCTCACCCACCCCTAGCAGCCTCCACACCCTCACCCCACCAACCCCGCTCATCCCCACCCTCCCCAATCCACACCCACACCAGCCCACTCACACCAACACCCCTCTCCCCTATGCACACCAAGCGCCCCCACCCACACTAACCCCCCCTCACCCAACCACCCCCCAACCCCATCTCACCCTGACCAACCCCGCACCCCACCCCCCTCACCCCATCCCCACCAACCCCCCTCACCCTCACCCCCATCCCCATCAACCCCCCTCACCCCCATCCCCATCAACCTCGCCCCCCCACCCCTATCAACCCACCCTCGCCCACCCCCATCAACCTCGGCCCCACCCCACCCACATCAACCCACCCTCGCCCCCCACCCCCATCAACCCCTCCCCTCGCCCCCCACCCCCATCAACCCCTCCCCTCGCCCCCCACCCCCATCAACCCCTCCCCTCGCCCCCCACCCCCATCAACCCCTCCCCTCGCCCCCCACCCCCATCAACCCCTCCCCTCGCCCCCCACCCCCATCAACCCCTCCCCTCGCCCCCCCACCCCCATCAACCCCTCCCCTCGCCCCCCACCCCCATCAACCCCTCCCCTCGCCCCCCACCCCCATCAACCCCACCCCTCGCCCCCCCGCCCCATCAACCCCTCCCCTCGACCCCACCCCCATCAACTCCCCCCTCGACCCCCCACCCCCATCAATCCCCCCGCTCGTCCCCCCACACCCACCTAACCCCATCAACCTTGCCCCCCCCACCCCCATCAACCCCCCCTCGCCCCCCCACCTCCATCAACCCCCCCTCACCCCCCCACCCCCATCAACCCCTCCCCTCGCCCCCCACCCCCATCAACCCCTCCCCTCGCCCCCCACCCCCATCAACCCCTCCCCTCACCCCCCCACCTCCATCAACCCCCCCTCGCCCCCCCGCCCCCATCAACCCCTCCCCTCGACCCCACCCCCATCAACCCCACCCCTCGCCCCCCCCGCCCCATCAACCCCTCCCCTCGACCCCACCCCCATCAACTCCCCCCTCGACCCCCCACCCCCATCAATCCCCCCGCTCGTCCCCCCACACCCATCAAACCCACCTAACCCCATCAACCTTGCCCCCCCCACCCCCATCAACCCCCCCTCGCCCCCCCACCTCCATCAACCCCCCCTCACCCCCCCACCCCCATCAACCCCTCCCCTCGCCCCCCACCCCCATCAACCCCTCCCCTCGCCCCCCACCCCCATCAACCCCTCCCCTCACCCCCCCACCTCCATCAACCCCCCCTCGCCCCCCCGCCCCCATCAACCCCTCCCCTCGACCCCACCCCATCAACTCCCCCCTCGCCACCCCCCCACCCCCATCAACCCCCCCCACCCCCATCAACCCACCCCACCCCCATCCACACCCCCTGGCCCCCCCACCCCCATCAACCCTCCACCTCGCCCCCCCCACCCCCATCAACCCCACCCTCGCCCCCCCACCCCCATCAACCACCCCTTCGCCCCCCCACCCCCATCAACCACCCCTTCGCCCCCCCACCCCCATCAACCCCCCCAACCCCATCAACCTTGCCCCCCCCAACCCCATCAACCTTGCCCCCCCCACCCCCATCAACCTTGCCCCCCCACCCCCATCAACCCCTTCCCCTCGCCCCCATACCCCCATCAACCCCTCCCCTCGCCCCCCCATCAACCCCTCCCCTCTCCCCCCACCTCCATCAACCCCTCCCCTCGCCCCCATCAACCCCTCCCCTCGCACCCCCACCTCCATCAACCCCTCCCCTCGCCCCACCACCTCCATCAACCCCTCCCCTCGCCCCCCACCTCCATCAACCCCTCCCCTCGCCCCCCCACCTCCATCAACCCCTCCCCTCGCCCCCCCACCTCCATCAACCCCTCCCCTCGCCCCCCCACCACCATCAACCCCTCCCCTCGCCCCACCACCTCCATCAACCCCTCCCCTCGCCCCACCACCTCCATCAACCCCTCCCCTCGCCCCTCCACCTCCATCAACCCCTCCCCTCGCCCCCCCCACCTCCATCAACCCCTCCCCTCGCCCCCCCACCTCCATCAACCCCTCCCCTCGCCCCCCCACCTCCATCAACCCCTCCCCTCGCCCCCCCACCTCCATCAACCCCTCCCCTCGCCCCCCCCACCTCCATCAACCCCTCCCCTCGCCCCCCACCTCCATCAACCCCTCCCCTCGCCCCCCCACCTCCATCAACCCCTCCCCTCGCCCCCCACCTCCATCAACCCCTCGCCCCCCCACCTCCATCAACCCCTCCCCTCGCCCCCCCACCACCATCAACCCCTCCCCTCGCCCCACCACCTCCATCAACCCCTCCCCTCGCCCCACCACCTCCATCAACCCCTCCCCTCGCCCCTCCACCTCCATCAACCCCTCCCCTCGCCCCCCCCACCTCCATCAACCCCTCCCCTCGCCCCCCCACCCCCATCAACCCCTCCCCTCGCCCCCCCACCCCCATCAACCCCTCCCCTCGCCCCCCCACCCCCATCAACCCCTCCCCTCGCCCCCCCACCCCCATCAACCCCTCCCCTCGCCCCCCCACCCCCATCAACCCCTCCCCTCGCCCCCCACCCCCATCAACTCCCCCCCTCGCCTCCCCACCCCCATCACCCACCCCCCATCAACCCCCCCCCCCATTAACCCCCCCACCCCTATCCACACCCCCTTGCCCCCCCACCCCCATCAACCCCTCCCCTCGCCCCCCCACCCCCATCAACCCCTCCCCTCGCCCCCCCACCCCCATCAACCCCTCCCCTCGCCCCCCACCCCCATCAACCCCTCCCCTCGCCCCCCACCCCCATCAACCCCTCCCCTCGCCCCCCACCCCCATCAACCCCTCCCCTCGCCCCCCACCCCCATCAACCCCTCCCCTCGCCCCCCACCCCCATCAACCCCTCCCCTCGCCCCCCACCCCCATCAACCCCTCCCCTCGCCCCCCACCCCCATCAACCCCTCCCCTCGCCCCCCACCCCCATCAACCCCTCCCCTCGCCCCCCACCCCCATCAACCCCTCCCCTCGCCCCCCACCCCCATCAACCCCCCCAACCCCATCAACCTTGCCCCCCCCACCCCCATCAACCTTGCCCCCCCACCCCCATCAACCCCTTCCCCTCGCCCCCATACCCCCATCAACCCCTCCCCTCGCCCCCCCATCAACCCCTCCCCTCTCCCCCCACCTCCATCAACCCCTCCCCTCGCCCCCCATCAACCCCTCCCCTCGCCCCCCCACCTCCATCAACCCCTCCCCTCGCCCCCCCACCTCCATCAACCCCTCCCCTCGCCCCCCCACCTCCATCAACCCCTCCCCTCGCCCCACCACCTCCATCAACCCCTCCCCTCGCCCCACCACCTCCATCAACCCCTCCCCTCGCCCCACCACCTCCATCAACCCCTCCCCTCGCCCCACCACCTCCATCAACCCCTCCCCTCGCCCCTCCACCTCCATCAACCCCTCCCCTCGCCCCTCCACCTCCATCAACCCCTCCCCTCGCCCCTCCACCTCCATCAACCCCTCCCCTCGCCCCTCCACCTCCATCAACCCCTCCCCTCGCCCCCCCACCTCCATCAACCCCTCCCCTCGCCCCCCCCACCCCCATCAACCCCTCCCCTCGCCCCCCACCTCCATCAACCCCTCCCCTCGCCCCCCACCTCCATCAACCCCTCCCCTCGCCCCCCACCTCCATCAACCCCTCCCCTCGCCCCCCCCACCTCCATCAACCCCTTCCCTCGCCCTCCCACCTCCATCAACCCCTCCCCTCGCCCCCCACCTCCATCAACCCCTCGCCCTCCCCACCTCCATCAACCCCTCGCCTCCCCACCCCCATCAACCCCTCCCCTCGCCCCCCCCACCTCCATCAACCCCTCCCCTCGCCCCCCCACCTCCATCAACCCCTCCCCTCGCCCCCCACCTCCATCAACCCCTCGCCCTCCCCACCTCCATCAACCCCTCGCCCCCCCACCCCCATCAACCCCTCCCCTCGCCCCCCCCACCCCCATCAACCCCTCCCCTCGCCCCCCCACCCCCATCAACCCCTCCCCTCGCCCCCCCACCCCATCAACCCCTCCCCTCGCCCCACCACCTCCATCAACCCCTCCCCTCGCCCCTCCACCTCCATCAACCCCTCCCCTCGCCCCCCCCACCTCCATCAACCCCTCCCCTCACCCCCCCACCTCCATCAACCCCTCCCCTCGCCCCCCCACCTCCATCAACCCCTCCCCTCGCCCCCCCACCTCCATCAACCCCTCCCCTCGCCCCCCCCACCTCCATCAACCCCTCCCCTCGCCCCCCACCTCCATCAACCCCTCCCCTCGCCCCCCCACCTCCATCAACCCCTCCCCTCGCCCCCCACCTCCATCAACCCCTCGCCCTCCCCACCTCCATCAACCCCTCGCCCCCCCACCCCCATCAACCCCTCCCCTCGCCCCCCCACCCCCATCAACCCCTCCCCTCGCCCCCCCACCCCCATCAACCCCTCCCCTCGCCCCCCCACCCCCATCAACCCCTCCCCTCGCCCCCCCACCCCCATCAACCCCTCCCCTCGCCCCATCAACCCCTCCCCTCGCCCCCCCACCCCCATCAACCCCTCCCCTCGCCCCATCAACCCCTCCCCTCGCCCCCCCACCCCCATCAACCCCTCCCCTCGCCCCCCCACCCCCATCAACCCCTCCCCTCGCCCCCCCACCCCCATCAACCCCTCCCCTCGCCCCCCCACCCCCATCAACCCCTCCCCTCGCCCCCCCACCCCCATCAACCCCTCCCCTCGCCCCCCCACCCCCATCAACCCCTCCCCTCGCCCCCCCACCCCCATCAACCCCTCCCCTCGCCCCCCACCCCCATCAACTCCCCCCCTCGCCTCCCCACCCCCATCACCCACCCCCCATCAACCCCCCCCCCCATTAACCCCCCCACCCCTATCCACACCCCCTTGCCCCCCCACCCCCATCAACCCCTCCCCTCGCCCCCCCACCCCCATCAACCCCTCCCCTCGCCCCCCACCCCCATCAACCCCTCCCCTCGCCCCCCACCCCCATCAACCCCTCCCCTCGCCCCCCACCCCCATCAACCCCTCCCCTCGCCCCCCACCCCCATCAACCCCTCCCCTCGCCCCCCACCCCCATCAACCCCTCCCCTCGCCCCCCACCCCCATCAACCCCTCCCCTCGCCCCCCACCCCCATCAACCCCTCCCCTCGCCCCCCACCCCCATCAACCCCTCCCCTCGCCCCCCACCCCCATCAACCCCTCCCCTCGCCCCCCACCCCCATCAACCCCTCCCCTCGCCCCCCACCCCCATCAACCCCCCCAACCCCATCAACCTTGCCCCCCCCACCCCCATCAACCTTGCCCCCCCACCCCCATCAACCCCTTCCCCTCGCCCCCATACCCCCATCAACCCCTCCCCTCGCCCCCCCATCAACCCCTCCCCTCTCCCCCCACCTCCATCAACCCCTCCCCTCGCCCCCCATCAACCCCTCCCCTCGCCCCCCCACCTCCATCAACCCCTCCCCTCGCCCCCCCACCTCCATCAACCCCTCCCCTCGCCCCCCCACCTCCATCAACCCCTCCCCTCGCCCCACCACCTCCATCAACCCCTCCCCTCGCCCCACCACCTCCATCAACCCCTCCCCTCGCCCCACCACCTCCATCAACCCCTCCCCTCGCCCCACCACCTCCATCAACCCCTCCCCTCGCCCCTCCACCTCCATCAACCCCTCCCCTCGCCCCTCCACCTCCATCAACCCCTCCCCTCGCCCCTCCACCTCCATCAACCCCTCCCCTCGCCCCTCCACCTCCATCAACCCCTCCCCTCGCCCCCCCACCTCCATCAACCCCTCCCCTCGCCCCCCCCACCCCCATCAACCCCTCCCCTCGCCCCCCACCTCCATCAACCCCTCCCCTCGCCCCCCACCTCCATCAACCCCTCCCCTCGCCCCCCACCTCCATCAACCCCTCCCCTCGCCCCCCCCACCTCCATCAACCCCTCCCCTCGCCCCCCCACCTCCATCAACCCCTCCCCTCGCCCCCCACCTCCATCAACCCCTCGCCCTCCCCACCTCCATCAACCCCTCGCCTCCCCACCCCCATCAACCCCTCCCCTCGCCCCCCCCACCTCCATCAACCCCTCCCCTCGCCCCCCCACCTCCATCAACCCCTCCCCTCGCCCCCCACCTCCATCAACCCCTCGCCCTCCCCACCTCCATCAACCCCTCGCCCCCCCACCCCCATCAACCCCTCCCCTCGCCCCCCCACCCCCATCAACCCCTCCCCTCGCCCCCCCACCCCCATCAACCCCTCCCCTCGCCCCCCCACCCCATCAACCCCTCCCCTCGCCCCACCACCTCCATCAACCCCTCCCCTCGCCCCTCCACCTCCATCAACCCCTCCCCTCGCCCCCCCCACCTCCATCAACCCCTCCCCTCGCCCCCCCCACCTCCATCAACCCCTCCCCTCGCCCCCCCACCTCCATCAACCCCTCCCCTCGCCCCCCCACCTCCATCAACCCCTCCCCTCGCCCCCCCCACCTCCATCAACCCCTCCCCTCGCCCCCCACCTCCATCAACCCCTCCCCTCGCCCCCCCACCTCCATCAACCCCTCCCCTCGCCCCCCACCTCCATCAACCCCTCGCCCTCCCCACCTCCATCAACCCCTCGCCCCCCCACCCCCATCAACCCCTCCCCTCGCCCCCCCACCCCCATCAACCCCTCCCCTCGCCCCCCCACCCCCATCAACCCCTCCCCTCGCCCCCCCACCCCCATCAACCCCTCCCCTCGCCCCATCAACCCCTCCCCTCGCCCCCCCACCCCCATCAACCCCTCCCCTCGCCCCATCAACCCCTCCCCTCGCCCCCCCACCCCCATCAACCCCTCCCCTCGCCCCCCCACCCCCATCAACCCCTCCCCTCGCCCCCCCACCCCCATCAACCCCTCCCCTCGCCCCCCCACCCCCATCAACCCCTCCCCTCGCCCCCCCACCCCCATCAACCCCTCCCCTCGCCCCCCCACCCCCATCAACCCCTCCCCTCGCCCCCCCACCCCCATCAACCCCTCCCCTCGCCCCCCCACCCCCATCAACCCCTCCCCTCGCCCCCCACCCCCATCAACTCCCCCCCTCGCCTCCCCACCCCCATCACCCACCCCCCATCAACCCCCCCCCCCCATTAACCCCCCCACCCCTATCCACACCCCCTGGCCCCCCCACCCCCATCAACCCCTCCCCTCGCCCCCCCACCCCCATCAACCCCTCCCCTCGCCCCCCACCCCCATCAACCCCTCCCCTCGCCCCCCACCCCCATCAACCCCTCCCCTCGCACCCCACCCCCATCAACCCCTCCCCTCGCCCCCCACCCCCATCAACCCCTCCCCTCGCCCCCCACCCCCATCAACCCCTCCCCTCGCCCCCCACCCCCATCAACCCCTCCCCTCGCCCCCCACCCCAATCAACCCCTCCCCTCGCCCCCCACCCCCATCAACCCCTCCCCTCGCCCCCCACCCCCATCAACCCCTCCCCTCGCCCCCCACCCCCATCAACCCCCCCAACCCCATCAACCTTGCCCCCCCCACCCCCATCAACCTTGCCCCCCCACCCCCATCAACCCCTTCCCCTCGCCCCCATACCCCCATCAACCCCTCCCCTCGCCCCCCCATCAACCCCTCCCCTCTCCCCCCACCTCCATCAACCCCTCCCCTCGCCCCCCATCAACCCCTCCCCTCGCTCCCCCACCTCCATCAACCCCTCCCCTCGCCCCCCCACCTCCATCAACCCCTCCCCTCGCCCCCCCACCTCCATCAACCCCTCCCCTCGCCCCACCACCTCCATCAACCCCTCCCCTCGCCCCACCACCTCCATCAACCCCTCCCCTCGCCCCACCACCTCCATCAACCCCTCCCCTCGCCCCACCACCTCCATCAACCCCTCCCCTCGCCCCACCACCTCCATCAACCCCTCCCCTCGCCCCTCCACCTCCATCAACCCCTCCCCTCGCCCCTCCACCTCCATCAACCCCTCCCCTCGCCCCTCCACCTCCATCAACCCCTCCCCTCGCCCCCCCACCTCCATCAACCCCTCCCCTCGCCCCCCCACCCCCATCAACCCCTCCCCTCGCCCCCCACCTCCATCAACCCCTCCCCTCGCCCCCCACCTCCATTAACCCCTCCCCTCGCCCCCCACCTCCATCAACCCCTCCCCTCGCCCCCCCCACCTCCATCAACCCCTCCCCTCGCCCCCCCACCTCCATCAACCCCTCCCCTCGCCCCCCACCTCCATCAACCCCTCGCCCTCCCCACCTCCATCAACCCCTCGCCCCCCCACCCCCATCAACCCCTCCCCTCGCCCCCCCCACCTCCATCAACCCCTCCCCTCGCCCCCCCACCTCCATCAACCCCTCCCCTCGCCCCCCACCTCCATCAACCCCTCGCCCTCCCCACCTCCATCAACCCCTCGCCCCCCCACCCCCATCAACCCCTCCCCTCGCCCCCCCCACCCCCATCAACCCCTCCCCTCGCCCCCCCACCCCCATCAACCCCTCCCCTCGCCCCCCCACCCCATCAACCCCTCCCCTCGCCCCCCACCCCCATCAACCCCTCCCCTCGCCCCCCCACCCCCATCAACCCCTCCCCTCGCCCCCCCACCCCCATCAACCCCTCCCCTCGCCCCCCCACCCCCATCAACCCCTCCCCTCGCCCCCCCACCCCCATCAACCCCTCCCCTCGCCCCCATCAACCCCTCCCCTCGCCCCCCCACCCCCATCAACCCCTCCCCTCGCCCCCCACCCCCATCAACTCCCCCCCTCGCCTCCCCACCCCCATCACCCACCCCCCATCAACCCCCCCCCCCCCCCCCCCCATTAACCCCCCCCACCCCTATCCACACCCCCTGGCCCCCCCACCCCCATCAACCCCTCCCCTCGCCCCATCAACCCCTCCCCTCGCCCCCCCACCCCCATCAACCCCTCCCCTCGCCCCCCACCCCCATCAACCCCTCCCCTCGCCCCCCACCCCCATCAACCCCTCCCCTCGCCCCCCACCCCCATCAACCCCTCCCCTCGCCCCCCCACCCCCATCAACCCCTCCCCTCGCCCCCCACCCCCATCAACCCCTCCCCTCGCCCCCCACCCCCATCAACCCCTCCCCTCGCCCCCCACCCCCATCAACCCCTCCCCTCGCCCCCCACCCCCATCAACCCCTCCCCTCGCCTCCCACCCCCATCAACCCCTCCCCTCGCCCCCCCACCCCCATCAACCCCTCCCCTCGCCCCCCCACCCCCATCAACCCCTCCCCTCGCCCCCCCACCCCCATCAACCCCTCCCCTCGCCCCCCCACCCCCATCAACCCCTCCCCTCGCCCCCCCACCCCCATCAACCCCTCCCCTCGCCCCCCCACCCCCATCAACCCCTCCCCTCGCCCCCCACCCCCATCAACCCTCCCCCTCGCCCCCCCACCCCCATCAACCCTCCCCCTCGCCCCCTCACCCCCATCAACTCCACCCCTCGCCCTCCTGCTCCCCATCAATCTACCCCCCCCCTCAACCCATCAAACCCCCCGTCGTCCCCCCACCCCCATCAACCCCCCCCTCGTCCTCCCACCCCCATCAACCCCCCCTCGCCTCCCCCCTTCAGCCCCCCCTCGCCCCCCACCCCCATCAACCCACCCACCCCCATCAACACCCCCTCCCCCCCCCCCTCAGCCCCCCCGCCCCATCAACCCCCCACTCGAACCCCCCCCCCCCCCCCCCCCCCTTCAACACCCCCTCGCCCCCATCACCGCCCAACCTCACCCCCCCGCCCCAAACTCCCAACCTCGGACCCCCAGGCTCCCCATCCCGCGACCCCCCCCCCCCAAAACCCCCCACCTCGCCCCCCCCTCAAACTCCCAATCTTTTCTCCCCCCCCCCAAACTCCCAACCACAGACCACAACCTCACCCCCCCAAACTCCCTATCTCACCACTCCCAATCTTGCCCCCCCCCCCAAACTCCCAACCTCCACCCCCCAAGCTCTCAAACTTACCCCCACCTCACCGCCCTGAAAACTCCCAATCTTAGCCCCCCAATCTCCCAACCTTTCCCCCAACTCCCAAACTGACACCCCCGAGCCCTCCCTGAAACCCGAGCCCCTCTCTCCCCCGAGGCCCTCTCTCCACCGAGCCCAGCCCCTCCCCTCCCCCGGACCCCTCCCCCAAATTCTCAACCTCTGCCCCCCCAAACACACAACCTCGGTCCCCCACCAAACTCCCAACCCCACCCCCCCAACTCCCAAACACCAATTTGTAAAGTCTCTCCACATAAATTTCTGCTTCCCTGCACCAGTCTTCAAAGTCGCCTCTGTCACCTCTGTGGCCTTGACACTTATCCTAAAATGTGGTCCCCAGAATTGGATTCCATACTTCAGCTAACATCAAATCAGTGATTTATAACAACCAACATTTGCTTCCTTGCTTTGTAGTGCATGCCTCAATTTATAAAGCCCAGATACAGCAGACCCACTCAATAATGAGCAATGAAGTTGACTTGAAAGATGACAATGATTTACAACTGTACTCTTATAGTTATCACCTGCCTCAAAAGTCTTTTGGTCCCTAAATGGAACAAAAGAGCTAAACTCCAGAAGAAGTGGGTGTGTCTAATCTTGGGTTTGGAAGGATGAGAGGGGATCTGATTGAAACTTGGGAGCATGTAGAGGCCTGGATACAAGCGGGAGTGGAGAAGATGTTTCCACAAGTAGGAGAGTCAAAGACCCTGACGCACAGCCTCACGGTGAATGGTCAACCCTTTAGAACAAAGTTGGGAAGGAACTTGTTTAGCCAGAGTGTGATGAATCTGTGGATTTTTTTTCCAGCAATTTCTGCTTTTGTTTCTGATTTCCAGCATCTGCTGTTCTTTATTTTCATGATTTTGAAAACCTCTAACAGTCTCTTCTCCGCATTCTCTCCAACAGGAACACTCCCAACTACTTCAATTTATCCTCCTCGCTAAAGTGTCTCCTTCCTGAAACCATACCTGTAAATCGCTTCTACACTCTCTCCAGTACATCCACATCTTTCCTAGAATGTGGTGCCCACAAATGTACACAATACTCCAGCTGAGGTCTTATACAAGTTCAACATCAACTCCTCCCTCTAATACTCTATTGCCTATTAATAAAGCTGAGGACACTGCCTGCTTTATTAATTGCACTCTCCACTTGTACTACCGCCTTCTATGTTCTATGACATATACATCCAGCTGCCTGTGCTCCTATACGTTTTGTTTGTTATTGTCTTGTAATGTTATTCCTACCAAAGTGCATCACCTCTCACTTCTGCCTTACACAGCACTTTTTCTTTAATTTCTATCTGCTCTTACCATCCTGGGAACTATGAATTTGTTTGTCCTACCTTTTCCCATTTGAGGGAGTATAATTGAACTGTAGCCAAACTGTCTACTCTTTGAAGGTAGCCCAGTACAGTATTCAGTTACTGTTTATTCCATAGGTTATGCACATCCTGTGCTATAACCTACAGGTCTATGTATGAAATGCTGGATATTAGGCTGTGTTGCTCATTTTTCTCTGATTTCTGAATAATTAGAAGTGCTAGTAAATCTCTACTTCACCTGGAAATAGTTTTTGGGACCTTGGACTACGAAGAAACAGGATGTAATAGGTGCCTTGGGAAGGAGATGGGGTATTGGGGTGACTGAGGAATGGAATGTCTCATTGGTGTACCACACAAGAAATCAAGCCACACTATTCCCAGAGTGATCACAAAAGTGAAATATTTTAAAAGTATACAGAATTCCCAAGTTTATATCTCTCTTTCAGACCTGGGTTTACAGAAAGCATGGACTAGATTTCTGTCCTCAAAAATACATATATTACAAATACATAGATTCTGGTTGCAATCAACAATTACGCAACTTCAACATATTAGTTAAAATGCAAACTCCTTTATAAACCCCTTCACACATTAAAAATGCAGACACACACACAAAACCATGGGTGTTATTGGTGAAGGGAAAGGCTGGGAAGGTGGTTCAGTGCTTCCTGTTCACAGGGTTTGCTGAAATGATCTTTTTGCTGATCCAAACACTGCTGCCTAGTCTTCGTTTTCCAGAACTTTTCAATTCTTTGCATGAGACCAGGGTGACTGGTTCCCACTTATATAAGTTGTTGACGTATCAATGAAAAGTCACAGCTTACAGCAACTGGAAATGGCAAATAAACTGGCTATCTTGAGGCTTGAGATGCTTTTTATTGTGGAACAAAATTCAGCTCCTTTGCTTTTGGTGGTTTGATGGTTTCTCCCAGACATTCTCAGTCCTGACCAGTTCAGTTGCATGGGAGCCAATCCCATCCTTGTAGGCAGAGAGAGCCTGCATCATTAATAACTGGCCTACAGACCAATCAGGTACTGTTATCAGTTGGAGCTCAAATCATATACAACCCTTTGGCCTCAACTCGTCTATAACTCGGTTTCCACTACTGCTTGAACAAGCAACTGTATACACTGCACTTCCAATGCTTTTGAAACAGGCGGCAATCCTTCAACATCATTGAGTTCTAAATCAGTCCTTTTGCCATTTCTGTCACTATCAAAAACAAATTTGAAAGATATCGTCTTTACAGAATGGACTCCAGTGTCACAGAGAAACAGAATGCTCAGTAAGGAAGAGAAGGTGGGTTTGGTGGTGGTATCACACTGGAGTTGGTGGAAATGGTGTTTAATCCATTGACTACAGACCAGGTGAACCCTATTGTGCTTGGAGAAGTGGTAGACAGAGAAGAAAAAGATCAGACATGGAGGGTTCTGTCAGCCACACTTGAAGGTTGGTGTAAGACCTTCGGTCAAGGACAAAGAAAAACATTTCTGAAGTACTAGGATTATTGGTTATATTGTCTGGTCAGGTTTGACAGAAAAAATTAGTTTTTTTACGGAAAGCAGATTGTGAGAAAATATAATCAAGGTAACAATGGGTATTAGTTGGTATCTTTTTTCTTTATTCACTTGTGAGACGTGGGCATCACTGGCTTGGCCAGCATTTATTGCTCATCCCTAGTTGCCCTTGGAAAGGTGGTCGTAAATTGTCTTCTTGAACTGCTGCAGCCCATGAACTTTGGCTAGACCCACAATGCTGTTAAATAGGAGCAAATTCCAGGATTGAATAGTGTATTTAACTTTAGATGTAGCCCATTGCCAATTGTCAGAGATGGAGAAGTCAAAGATTGGCAAAAATTGGAATTTCCCGGTTCAGGATGAGAGCAGGAAGCTGCAATGATGGTCCTAATATCAGAAAAAGCTGAGAAAGTGGGCACCATGTTACAGCTGGAAAATGGAATACTTCACATTCAAAGTTTGAGAAGATTTGTACCTCGGGTGCTCGTTGCTGTGGTTCTGTTCGCCGAGCTGGAAGTTTTTGTTGCAAACGTTTCGTCCCCTGTCTAGGTGACATCCTCAGTGCTTGGGAGCCTCCTGTGAAGCGCTTCTGTGGTGTTTCCTCCGGCGTTTATAGTGGCCTGTCCCTGCCGCTTCCGGTTGTCAGTTTCAGCTGTCCGCTGTTGTGGCTGGTATATTGGGTCCAGGACTATGTGTTTGTTGATGGAGTTTGTGGATGAGTGCCATGCTTCTAGGAATTCCCTGGCTGTTCTTTGTTTCGCTTGCCCTATAATGGTAGTGTTGTCCCTAGTATCCACACACGCAGACGACAAGCAACATGAATTTGACTGGGACAACACTACCATTATAGGGCAAGCGAAACAAAGAACAACCAGGGAATTCCTAGAAGCATGGCACTCATCCACAAACTCCATCAATAAACACATAGTCCTGGACCCAATATACTGGCCATTACAGCGGACAGCTGAAACTGACAACCGGAAGCGGCAGGGACAGGCCACTATAAATGCCGGAGGAAACACCACAGAAGCGCTTCACAGGAGGCTCCCAAGCACTGAGGATGTCACCTAGACAGGGGACGAAACGTTTGCAACAAAAACTTCCAGCTCGGCGAACAGAACCACAGCATACTTCACATTGCAAAAACAGATTAGATGATCATTTTCATTTTGCAGTTTGTGGGGTATTTGTTTTGAAATGCTGCATTATGTTACCAATACAAGTTAGTACTTTTTAAAAATCAATATGTTTCATAAGATATGGAAAAGGCTGGCAAGTCCAACATTTACTGCCCTTCCTAGTTATCTTCGAAAAAATATAGTGACCTTGAACCACTGAAATACATGGAAATTTATGCAATTGACTTCTAGAGTGATTTGAAGTGCTATTATGTGAAATATAACTGCAAGTCTTTTTTTCATCCTTCCTGCCACAGCCAATTTTGAATCTCGTTCCTGTAGTTGGCAGTTTTTGTATACTGTACCTTCTTCAATACATCTTCTGTTAGATTCCGAGAGATTTTAAGTTACGAATTGGTTTGTTGCATGCGATCTTGTCAGGCCTTTCCCAAAATCACTGTCCTCATTAAGCCTGCTTATTATTTCCTTAAAGAATTCAATCAAGTTATTCAGCAATATTCTTCTCTTTAAAATCCATGCTGTGTCCTTGATCAGCCTATCTGAATGACAATTTATATTTGATGTCAGAAATTTTTCCAATGGCCATCTCCCACTGAGATTAGATGTGTAATTACTCAGTCTAGCTTTTCCTCCCTCCCTTTTTAAACCACAGCACAATGGGAACTGTCCTCCAGCACTCCACCTATAGGTAGGCTCCCAGCCTCTATCCTGATAAAGGGCTTTTGCCTGAAATATTGATTCTATTGCTCCTCAGATGCTGCATGACCTGCTGTGCGTTTCACATTCAACTCTCATCTCCAGCATCTGCAGTACTCACTCACACCCATTGCAAATGATGGTCAAAACTGCCACTACTTTTTCCTTGTTCTGGTTCTGTTCACCGAGCTGGGAATTTGTGTTGCAAACGTTTCGTCCCCTGTCAAGGTGACATCCTCAGTGATTGGGAGCCTTCTGTGAAGCGCTTCTGTGATCTTTCCTCCGGCATTTATAGTGATTTGTACCTGCCGCTTCCGGTTGTCAGTTCCAGCTGTCCGCTGCAGTGGCCTGTATGTTGGGTCCAGGTCGATGTGCTTGTTGATTGAATCTGTGGATGAGTGCCATACCTCTAGGAATTCCCTGGCTGTTCTCTGTTTGGCTTGTCCTATAATAGTCGTGTTGTCCCAGTCGAACCCATGTTGCTTGTCATCTGAGTGTGTGGCTACTAAGGATAGCTGGTCATGTCATTTCGCGGCTAGTTGGTGTTCATGGATGCGGACCGTTAGCTGTCTTCCTGTTTGTCCTATGTAGTGTTTTGTGCAGTCCTTGCATGGGATTTTGTACACTACATTGGTTTTGCTCATGCTGGGTATCGGGTCCTTCATCCTGGTGAGTTGTTGTCTGAGAGTGGCTGTTGGTTTGTGTGCTGTTATGAGTCCTAGTGGTCGCAGTAGTCTGGCTGTCAGTTCAGAAATGTTTTTGATGTGTGGTAGTGTGGCTTTGGGTTGTGGCATGTCCTCATTCCTAGACGTGACGGTACAGAGAACACCGAACGGAGAATTCACCACAAAGGTATACAGGAAAACCACACACACAGACCAAGTCCTAAACTATGAAAGCAACCACCCCAACACACACAAAAGAAGTTGCATCAAGACATTGTTCAAAAGGTTCACAACATACTGCAGTACACCAGAACTGCAAAAAGAGGGAGAAGAACACCTATACAATGTATTCGCCAAAAACGGATACCCCTGCAATTTCATCAACAGATGCCTAAGGGAAAGACAACGGAACGAGGACATGCCACAACCCAAAGGACTAGTCACACTACCATACATCAAAAACGTTTCTGAACTGACAGCCAGACTACTGCGACCACTAGGACTCATAACAGCACACAAACCAACAGCCACTCTCAGACAACAACTCACCAGGATGAAGGACCCGATACCCAGCATGAGCAAAACCAATGTAGTGTACAAAATCCCATGCAAGGACTGCACAAAACACTACATAGGACAAACAGGAAGACAGCTAACGATCCGCATCCATGAACACCAACTAGCCACGAAACGACATGACCAGCTATCCTTAGTAACCACACACTCAGATGACAAGCAACATGTGTTCGACTGGGACAACACTACTATTATAGGACAAGCCAAACAGAGAAAAGCCAGGGAATTCCTAGAGGCATGGCACTCATCCACAGATTCAATCAATAAGCACATCGACCTGGACCCAATATACCGACCACTGCAGCGGACAGCTGGAACTGACAACCGGAAGCGGCAGGTACAAATCACTATAAATGCCGGAGGAAACATCACAGAAGCGCTTCGCAGGAAGCTCCCAAGCACTGAGGATGTCACCTTGACAGGGACGAAATGTCTGCAACACAAATTCTCAGCTCGGTGAACAGAACCACAACAACGAGCACCCGAGCTACAAATCTTCTCCAAAACTTTGAACTTTTTCCTTTGCTTCCCTCAGCACGTATGTGGTATATATTTCATCTGGTCCTGGTGAATTATCCACTTGTAATGAAGCTAAATATTTAACAGTACAAACACAAGTGATCGTAAAGCTGGCTATCTGGTGATGGCAACTTAAAAAATATTGCCAGTTATGAATTTTGTTATCGATGAGTAAATTAACTGACTGACTTAAGAACAGAAAGTGCTGGAGAGTTTTAGCAGGTTCAGCAGCATCAATGTAGGGAGAAACAAAGTTAACACTAACAAAAACAGAAATTGCTGGAAAAACTCTGAGTCTGGCAACATCTGTGGAGAGAAATCCGAGTTAATATTTTGGGTCCAGCAATCCTTCACAGTTAACATTTTGGTCCGATGACTCTTCTGCAGAACTGAAGAAGTGAGAGTAGTTCCAAAAAAGAGTCACATCAGACTCAAAGCATTAACCGTTCCTTGCTACAGATACTGCCATTCTTCTCCGGCACTTTGTTCTTAGCATCTGCAGTATTTTGTTTTTATAACTTATTGGATGTGGTTCTATGTTACTTCCCAGGCACACCGATTAGTTGCCAGATTCGTGTGTAAGTCATTTCCTGCATTCTGAGTAACCTTTGAACTGACCAACAGGAGAACTGGCAAGATCCAAAATCCAACACTGACTAAGACCTGAAGTTGGCAGTTTTTGGACACTGTACCTTCAATACATCTATGAAAGTTGGGATAGGTCGAAGAAAAATAGGAAACTTCTATTTCCTTGAAGGTTTAAGCAAACATGCCTGTGTAACTCGCTGCCTGTGTAACTCGCTAACTGTGTTCTCTTTTCTCCTAGCTTGTAATCCCGGTTCCTGTTGAAAACAGCACTGCGGCTGAACCATGGCAATTCCTACAGCACCACCAAGCTATGCTGAGGTGATGGCGAGTAAGGAACAGCTGTTCTCAAGCCAGCAGTCTTACGCCAGGCAGCAGCCTTATCCAGGCCAACATTCATACCCTATGCAACAACCTTATCCAGGACAGCAGTCTTACCCTATGCAGCAGTCTTACCCAGGCCAGCAGGCAATGCCCCAACCGCCAACAATGCCTGTGCATCCTAGCTGGACATTTGTGCAGCCTAACCCTGGTGAGTATTTATTCTCTGAATTCATGATCCTATGATTTGCAAAGCCTAATCTGTGTTGGAAAAATACAAGTGTATTTAGCATCTTGAGCCTGTTCTGCCACTCAGATTATAGCCGATGTATTTTATAGCTCCATCTGATAACCTGGGTTCCATAATCCCAACAAGCCTTCCCCAAAAATGCTCTGTCAATTGCAGTTTTGAAATTTTGAATTGATGCCACTTACAGCAGTTTTTGTGTGGGAGAGAGTTCCAGACTTCCCATTCCCCTGTTGTGAACTGTGCTCCTCCTGCTGACCCGACTTCTGGTCTTGTGTTCCAGGGACAAAGAACTGAATTTCTATTTGAAAAGCAAGCTGGAAATAGCATCTCAGTCAGCACTGAATAAATAGTTGAAAGGGAGAAACCAGCACAGTGATGGGATGGGGCAAGGGCAGTTCCATAGGGACTTTCAAAGAGCCAGCACAGTCTCAATGGGCTGAATGAACCCTTGTTTGGTGTAAAGTGTTCATAACTGCTTTCAGCAAGATGGAATCTTTGGACTTCCTCTTTACTGGATATATGACATGCAGTATGATTTCTTCGTTTCAGATGAATGTTTCACCTCTTTGTTTATTTAAAAGTAATTTCTTTTGTGACGTAGTATCAGCAAATTTTACCCTTGTGTTATACAGTGACAGACCTGTCTCCACCAGTACTGTACTCACCAATAATGTACCCCAGCCATACACAGCCACAGACCTGCTCCCACCACACAGAGTATCCCAGTGTTTTACAGTGTTGAAAGAGCTTTGTGCTGTATCTAATTGCATGTTACCTGCAATGAGAGTGTGAAATTTTGGATGTGGGAGATGAATTGCAAGTTTGAATCTATAATCCAGGTTCAGTGATTGCCTTTTGATTTGCTTTGTAGGGAGTGGGTTCAGCAGTGGTTTTGGGCCTACCACATTCAACCCATACTCTGATCCGAGCAGCACTGGGAGCATGAATGCATTTGCTGCAGACACCTGGAGCAACCAGAAGATACGGCATGTCTATATCCAGAAGGTATGTTGCTGACATCAAGAAAATGTCTGTCAGAGCAAACTGGAACTCACTGATTCCTCATCCTGCCTGTGACCTGGTATTGGTCTTCCTCTGCGCGCACAATTCCACCTCCATCATGCTGCTCCCTCTCTCCCTCCCTCCATTACCACTCCCTCTTTTATCACCTTCATTGCCACACTTTCTCTTTCCATCTTGCCAGTCACTCTTTCCTTCCATCTTTGCCCCTCCCTTCATAATTGCCATCCCACTTTCGTTCCTTCATTGCCATTCTTTCTTTCTTTCTCTGTCTCTCTCTGTCTCTCTTTGTGTGTCTGTGTAACAATGGATCCTGCTGAGTGTGGGAGATGTTATGGTATCGCAAACCCATAACGGGCAGTGATTTTTTGTGGATTTTTATGTTCCAGGTTTATGCCATCTTGATGGCACAGTTGTTGGTGACTTTTGGGATAGTGGCAGTCTTTACATTCTAGTAAGTCTCCATATTCTGCTCTAATAATTGTGTCCGTAGTAATTAACTCTGTGCTTGTCTCTCTCCCTTCTCTCTTCCCTAACAGGCTGAATGGCTCAATGAGGTTCCCAGTGTAAGCTGACACAAGAAGCAGGATCTGAGGCTCCATCAATAATTCTGCTAAATTGGCAGTTTGTAGTTGAGGCACTGATGGATGCTGCAGTAGATCCTCCAGTATCGTAATGAGACTATCTGCAAACTATATCAGCAGAAATAAAAGGCATACATCGGTTTCTTGAGATGCCTTTATTATAAATGCTTAGCTGAGGTCCAAATTTCTTTCATGGCTTAGCTCATGGGGGTCTGTTTTCAAGGTGAAACTAGAGTGAGTGCTTGCTTTGGTTGACATTTATAAAATTACAAGTTTTTTTTTAATTCTTTCTTTTAATATCTGAATGCTTATTTGAACAGGATTAGGAATGTGAAAAGAGGTAAATCTCTTATTGTCAGTATATTGGCCCTAGATGGTTGCTACTTCTACAACGTTGTAAAAGGAGCAGTTTCTTTCAAAGTAGATTTTTGAATGGATGCTTGGTGCACTTCAGGGTTTTCATTTCAAGTGCACATCATTGTTATTTTATTGATATTTGGTCTTTAATATAGTGAAAATGGTTGAAGCTTATCTTTGTCCTCCACACATAGGTTACTACACTTTTTCCTGATGCACCCTCTTCTCCCTTAGATTTTGTATATTGTGGTGCCATTATTTAAGAAAGGTGGTAAGAAAAAACCAGGGAACTATAGACCAGTGAACCTGACATTGGTGATGAGCAAGTTGTTGGAGGGAATCCTGAGGGACAGGATGTACAAGTATTTGGAAAGGCAAGAACTGATTAAGTTCGTGGGAAATCATGTCTGACAAACTTGATTGAGTTTTTTGAAGAAGTGACAAAGAGGGTTGATGAGGACAGAGCGGTAGATGTGATCTGATCTATATGGACTTCACTAAGGCATTTGATAAGGTTCCTCATGGGAGACTGGCTAGCAAAGTTAGACCTGATTGAATACAGGGAGAACTAGCCATTTGGAATCAGAACTGGCTCGAAGGTGGTGGTGGAGAGTTGCTTTTCAGACTGGAGGCCTGTGACCACTGGAGTGCCACAAGGATCAGTGCTGGGTCCACTGCTTTTCGTCATTTATGTAAATAAATTGGATGTGAACATAATGAGATATGGTTAGTAAGTTTGCGAATTACACCAACGTTGGGGTGTGGTGGACAATGAAGAAGATTACCTCAGAGTACAACGGGATCTTGATCAGATGGGTTAATGGACTGAGGAGTGGCAGATGGAGTTTAATTTAGATAAATGTGAGGTGCTGCATTTTGGAAAGTCAAATGAGAGCACGACTTTATACACTTAAGTGTAAGGTCCTGGGGAGTGTTGCTGAACAAATAGACCTTGGAGTGCAAGTTCATAATTCCTTGAAAGTGGAGTTGCAGGTAGATAGGATAGTGAAGGCGGCGTTTGGTATGCTTTTCTTTATTGGTCAGAGCATTGAGTACAGGATTGGGAGGTCATGTTGTGCCTGTACAGGACGTTGGTTAGGCTTTTGGAATGTTTCAAGCAATTCTGGTTTCATTCCTTTTGGAAGGATGTTGTGAAACTTGAAAGGGTTCAGAAAAGATTTACAAGGATGTTGCAAGGGTTGGAGGATTTGAGCTAGAGGGAGAGGTTGAATAGGCTAGGGCTGTTTTCCCTAGAGTGTCGGAGGCTGAGGGGTGACCTTTATAGAGGTTTATAAAATCATGAGGGGCATGGATAGGATAAATAGACACGGTCTTTTCCCTGGGGTGGGGGCGTTCAGAACTAGAGGACATAGGTTTAGGGTGTGAGGGGAAAGATATAAAAGGGACCGAAGGGACAACGTTTTCACAGAGGGTGGTGCGCGTATGGAATGAGCTACCAGAGGAAGTGATGTAGACTAGTACAATTACAGCATTTAAAAGACATCTGGATGGGTATATGAATAGGAAGGGTTTGGAGAGATATGAGCAGGGTGCTGGCAAATGAGATGAAATTAGGTTAGGATATCTGGTCTGCATTGATGAGTTGGACCAAAGGGTCTGTTTCCATGCTGTACATCTCTATGATTCTACTTGTACTCCAATTGCCTTTATATTTTTCTAAGGATTCAGTCGATCTCTGCTGTCTGAGTCTGACACATGCTTCCTTCTTTGTCTTAACTAAACCTCAATTTCTCTAGTCATCCAGCATTCCCTATACCTACCAGCCTTTCCTTTCACCCTATCAGGAATATACTGTCTCTGGACTCACGTCATCTCATTTCTGAAGACTTCCCAATTTCCAGCTGTCCATTTACCTGTCACAATCAGCTTTTGAAATTTCTTGCCTAATACTGTCAAAATGAGCCTTCCTCCAATTTATAACTTCAACTTTGAGATCCGGTCTATCCTTTTCCATCACTATTTTAAAATGAATAAAACTATGGTCGCTGGCCCCAAAGTGCTCCCCCACTGACACCTCAGTCACCTGCCCTGCCTTATTTCTCAAGAGTATGTCAAGTTTTGCACCCTCTCTCTAGTAGGTATATCCACATACTGAATCAGAAAACTTTCTTGTGCACACTTAACAAATTCCTCTCCATCGAAACCATTAAAACTATGACAGTCCCAGTCTATGTTGGGAATGTTAAAATTCCCTACCACAACCACCCTGTTATTCTTACAACTAACTGAGATCTCCTTACAAACATGTTTCTCAGTTTCCTGCTGACTATTAAGGGGTCTGTTATACAATCCCAAGAAGGTGTTCATTCCTTTCCTGTTTCTCAGTTCCACACAAATAACTTCCTTGGATATATTCAAGTGATGCTGTCCCTTATCAAAAACACCACTCCCCTCTTCTCTTGACACTTTTTGTATCCTTGTTATAGAACTTGTATCGTGGAACATTAAGCTGCCAGTCCTGTCCATCCTGAGCCACATTTCTGCAATTGCTATGATATCCCAGTCCCATGTTCCCAACCATGCCCTGAGTTCATCTACCTTCCCTGTTAGGCCTCTTGCACTGAAGTAAGTGCAGTCTAATTTATCAGTCCTTATTCTCTGCTTTGTTCCTGTCTGCCCTGACTGTTTGGCTCGCTCCTTTTCCCAACTGTAACACTCTGATTGATCTCTTTCCTCATTATTTTCCTGAGTCAACCCCCAACACCTTACTAATTTAAGTGCTCGTGAGCAGCTCTAGCAAATCTCCCTGCCAGTATACAGTCCCCTTCCAATTCATGTGCAATCTGTCCTCCATGTACAGGTCACTTCTATCCCAAAAGAGTTTCCAATGATCCAAAAATGTGAACCCTTCTCTCTTGAACTAACTCCTCAGCCATGCAGTCATCTGCTCTAAATAAAAGCAAATTACTGCAGATGCTGGAATCTGAAACCAAAAGAGAAAATGCTGGAAAATCTCAGCAGGTCTGGCAGCATCTGTAAGGAGAGAAAAGAGCTGACGTTTTGAGTCTTACTGACCCTTTGTCAAAGCTTTGTCATCTGCTCTATCCTCCTATTCCTAACCTCACCAGCTCGTAGCATTGCGTGTAATCCAGATATTACTACTCTTGAGGACCTCATTTTTAAATTCCTGGCTAACTTTCTATATTTGCCCTTCAGAATCTCATCCTTTTCTCTTCCTATGTTGTTGGTTCCAATGTGTACAATGACTTCCTGCTGATCCCTCTCTGAGATATCCTTGATCTGGCACCAGGGAGGCAACACTCCATTCTGATTTCTTGCTGCTGGCCACAGAAACATCTGTCTGTGCCTCTGACTAGGAAAACCCCTATCACAATCGATCGCTTGAAACCCGATGTACCCTTCATTACATTAGAACCAGTCTCAATACCAGAAACTTGGCTGTTCATGTTGCATTCCCCTCAGAGTCCACCACCCCCTCCGCTTTCCAAATCAGCATATTTGTTTGAAATGGGGATAGACACAGAAGACTCCTGCACTACCTGCCGACCCATCATATCTTTCCTGGAGTTAACTCATCTACCTGACTGTATCTGCGGTTTTTCTCCCCTCCTATAACTGCTATCCATCACTTCCCCTAGCTCTTGTAAATTCCTCATACCTATAATTGCCGCTTCAACAAATTCATGCGATATGATAGGATTCACAACCAAAGACACAATCATCAGTAACATGGAAACTCTCCCTAAACTCCCACATCTGACAGGAAGAGCATATCACTCTACTAAAGGCCATTTTTGCTCCTTCACAATCTATAGACTCAGAAAATAGTATCGTCCTTTTGCTTTAAAAAACAGTGCTTCAGGCTCACTTAGTACGTGCGGTTTATATTTTTAAAAAATTTAATCGAGACCGATCTCAATAAAACATATTAAGAAAGAACCCACTCTCTCACTATTGTAGACTTACAGTAGGATTATACGTTAAAACTATGCACTTATCTGTTCCTGTGCTGAACTCTCCCACACAGGTTCCTCCAAGGTCAGCTGCGAATTTCACTGTTTGTTAATTTTTCCTAGTCGCACTCCAACGTCCTGAGATACCTGAACTCAAACAGCAAAGGCAGTAACAATACCGATTCACTGCTGTGTCAGTTAGCAGTGCAGGTTGCGCTCTCTCTCGCGCTCCCACACTGACCATGTGGTTGCTGCCTTTTGCCTGTCTTCCTCCTTTTAAAAGTGCTGTTGTTTTGATCTTTTTTTTCCCCAAAGTTCCAGTACAATGCAACAGCATATAAAATAGAAATTGCTCCTGGAATTCGAGGAAACAACCTCCAACACCTAAAATACCTCAAAAAGGGAGCAGCTCTTACAGCCACAATTTTTTCCCCTCTGCATCTTGGACTATCCAGAATGCACAAGGGACCTAAGGGGTGACTTTTTAACGCAGAACGTGATGTGTGAATGGAATGAGTTGCCAGAAGAACTGTTGGAGGCTAGTACAATCACAACATTTAAAAGGCACCTGGATGGGTATATGAATAGGAAAGGTTTGAAGTCATGTGGTCAAATGCTGGCAAAAGAAACTAGATTAATTTAGGATTTCTGGACAGCATGGAAGTGTTGGACCAAAGGGTCTGTTTCTGTGCTGTACATGTCTATGCCTCTATTTGTTGAACATTTTTGGATGTTCCAATTAGAATGAGACCAGGGTTGTAATCTCTCAGAATCGCAGAATTAGAGTCCGAGAGATGTACAGCACAGAAACAGACTCTTCAGTCCAACTCGTCTATGCCGACCAGATATCCTAACCTAATCTAATCCCATTTTCCAGCACTTGGCTCATATCCCTCTAAACCCTTCCTATTCATATACCGTCCAGATGCCTTTTAAAGGCTGTAATTGTACCAGTGTCCATTCTTTCCTCCGACAACTCGTTCTGTACACGCACAACCCTCTGTGTGAAAACATTGCCCCTTCGGTCCCTTTTATATCTTTCCCCTAACACCCTAAACCTATGCCCTCTAGTTCAGGACTCCCCCACCCCAGAGAAAAGACCTCATTTATTTATCCTATCCATGCCCCTCATGATTTTATAAACCTCTATAAGGTCACCCCTCAGCCTCCGATGCTCAGGGGAAACAGTCCGAGCCTTGTAAATCCTTTCTGAACCCTTTCAAGTTTCACAACATCTTTCCGATAAGAAGGAGACCAGAATTGCACACAGTATTCCAAAAGTAGCCTAACCAATGTCCTGTACAGCTGTAACATGACCTCCCAACTCCTGTACTCCGTACTCTGACCAATAAAGGAAAGCATAACAAATGCCGCCTTCACTATCTTATCTACCTGCGACTCCACTTTCAAGGAGCTTTGAACCTGCACTCCAAGGTCTCTTTGTTCAGCAATACTCCCCAGGACCTTATGCTTAAATGTATAAAGTCGTGCTCTCATTTGACTTTCCAAAATGCAGCACTTCGCATTTATCTAAATTAAACTCCATCTGCCACTCCTCAGCCCAGTGACCCATCTGATCAAGATCCCATTGTACTCTGAGGTAACCTTCTTTGCTGACCACTGCACCTTCAATGTTGGTGTCATCTGCACTCTTACTAACTATATCTCCTATGTTCACATCCAATTTATTTATATAAATGACGAAAAGCAATTGACCCAGCACTGATCCTTATGGCACACCACTCGTCACAGGCCTCCAGTCTTAAAAGCAACCCTCCACCACCACCCTCTGTCTTCTGCCTATGAGCCAGTTCTGTATCCAAATGGCTAGTTCTTCCTGTATTCAATGAGATTTAATCTTGCTAACTAGTCTCCCATGAGGAACCTTGTTGAATTCCTTACTGAAGTCCATATAGATTACTTTCACTGCTCTACCCTCATTATCCTCTTTTTTTTCACTTTTTCAAAGAGCTCAATGAAGTTCATGAGACCTGAATTCCCAGAATACCAGTTTGTGTTTCTGACTGAGTTGTCATTTCATTTTCATCTGAACAGTCAAAGATGAATAAATTCTATGTATGTTTCTGCTTCCTTGCACAGTGACCCCGTCAGAATGTACGTGCGGAACAATTATGTTTTGTATTACACCTCTTTGTAAGTGAACATTTCTTCCTGTTATCTCTTGACACGGTGAGGGAAGTGTTTAAAGGAACATTGAAACTACTGTTGTAAATTTTTCTATTTGGGCTTCTGTGCTGTCCTCCCCTGGTCCATTTGCTGAGCTGCATGTCGAATGCAAAGCACAGAGACACACTGTTTGGCCCAATTTGGCTTTTGTAGATTGTGTAATGACCCCACTTGAATTCTTCAACCTTGAGCAGGGTGATGGAGTGGCTGCAGTTCTTACCAATATCTACCTCATCTCCTGTCATTCATCACATTCCTCTGCCTTTTCTTTGCCAAGATGTCCTTTTATTTTGTTCTAGGACTGTGGATGTTGTTGACAAAACTACTGTGTAAATTGCAGCTGACTGTGTTTGTCCATTCCACTCCCCAGTTGAATGAACCTCTGATTTTCACTGTCCCTGCTCATACATGGGGAGTGTCAGCTTCACAGGGACTTGACTGCCTAGTGGGACCAAATTTATGGCTTTTTCCATATGCTCTAGGAAGATGGCCAGTTTTTGTAGATGTTCCTTTAAACTATTCCCAGAGTTCATGTTTTCATAAATCTATGAATCCTTTGGGAAAGCTGAAGTACTTTTTGCTTTGTTTTCTTTCCAGTGCTGTCTTCATCATCACCTACCTCATTCTTGTCTGCTGTTCCGGAATCAGGTCAGTTCCAACTGAAACCTCTCACAAGCATACACATTGCAACTTGCTGCAGTTTCTCCAAAGTTTCTCGCTCTTCATGCCACTAACTCTGCCACTTATTACAATATCGCGTATGCTGATTTGCCCATTGCCTCCCAGTCCCTTCCCTAACTCCACTCTACAGAACTTAACTTTCCCTGGTCCCCTATACAGGGTAGGAGAATTGAAGTTGGACATAGATTCAGTTTCGATTCTCAGTTTCATTGGCTGGTTGAGCTCCAGTAACATCCTCTGTGTACAATCAGAGTGACAGATGGATGATGTTGATAAACCATTGGCTTCTGTCTAGCCTGTGTTTAAGCTAACATCTGTGGAGAGTGAAACAAGGGTAACATTTTGAATTGGATATGACTCCCCTTCGGGGCTTGTGAATATCACTACTGGTTGCAGGTGCTGAAAGGGAAAGATGGGGGTAATGTTTCATGTTGAATTTGCTCTGACAATAAGTCATTGAGTCAAAACATTAGCCGTTGTTACTGCCCGGCTTGTGTACTTTATTCCCCTCATCTATGTTTTGGTCAGCAGTTGTTTTGCAAACCTGGAAACATGCAGCAGATTCAATCTACTCCTGGCTTCTGCTGAACCAACCTAGAAATTATTCTGTTACAACATCACATACACTATCATATGTATAGACATTTGAAAGGGATAGGTTTAACCCATACACCAGGCAGAAAGTTAAACACCTCTGGGATCATTGTTTGTATTTTTGTTCAGGTAGTTTGGTAGATTTTCTTTCACTGAACTAACATTGTTTTCATTTCTTTCATTCTATTTTGTTATCTTCATGCAGGAGACGCTATCCCTGGAACTTGATTCTTTTGGCAATTTTTGTAAGTATTGGCAATTATTAGAAAAATTGAAAATGTTTGTATGACTGTGAACATTATCTATTAAATATCCTGTCATCTTCAGCAATTTCTAAATTCCTAACATTAATGAAGGTTCTGTTCAACCTCAGGTCCATCTTAAAGATTCCATGATGAATTGGAAGAAGAGGTTTCCCAAAACCGCTCCCCTCTGTCCCCTCCTCCACCCACCATCCTATGGTCAATGTTTACTTCAGAAAACGATAATTTAAACATTGCTGCTTGCAAGACCTTGCTATGCAGCTATTGGCTGCCACATTTCCTACACTTAAATAGTGACTTTGTTTTAAAACAGTCACTTGCTGCAAAGTGCTTTGGTCACTCTAACATTGATCTGTAATAGAGATGTGGGGTTTCTAAAACCACAATCAGGTCAACCACGATCTTATCAAGTGGTGGAACAGGCTGGTGGAGCCAAATGGCCTATCGCAACTTTTAGTTCTTGTATTGTTAGTGGCACTATCGAAATGGAAGTCTTTCTTTGCTAATTTTTTTTCCCATCCCCTCCCACATTTCCACACTCTTGCTTGTTTTCTCCCGTCTGTACTGTCGAGCAACATGAATCAAGGATACTGCCTTTCTATGAAATAGCGCTGGTGGAGTCTTTTGCGCTCACCCAAGAGTGCAAATGGAACCTTGGTTTAACATTTCCTCTGAAAGGTGACCCCTCCAACTAGGCATACTGAACCCATAGTGGCTTTGCCTCTGGAATGAGGGTGTTATCCACTGAGCTGAGCTGTAAGCAGGTTGGTCTTACAGTTTTCTGACCAGCAGACTGACTTGCCTGGACTCTACCCCCCCCCCACCAACCACAAATTGGCCAACAGTTTCACTTACAATCCTACATGGCTCCAAGCCAAATTGTCTTAATGGTCGCAATAATTTTTTGAGATGACCATTATCCACAGGCAGAGATTGTACCAGGTGGTACCACGATTGGTTTCTTGAACAGTATGTATTGGAATTGACAAGGGGCAAGCTATCCTAGATCTGGTCCTATGTAATGAGACAGGAATAATTAACACTGTCATAGTTAGGGATGCTCTTGGAAGGAGCGATGACAGTCTGGTTGAATTTAGAATGCAGGTGGAAAGTGCGAAGATAAGATCCAATACCAGGGTCCTGTGCTTAAACAAGGGAGACTACAATAGCATAAAGGAGGAGTTGGCTAAAGTAGACTGGAAGCAAAGACTTCATGGTGGGACAGTTGACGAATAGTGTAGGACTTTCAAAGCAATTTTTCAAATTGCTCAGGAAAAGTAAAAAGTAACAACTGGAGGAAAAGGGGTAATCTGCCATAGGTGCCTAAGGAAATAAGGGAGGCTATCAAATTGAAAGAGAAGGCATACAAAGTGGCCAAGATCAGTAGGATAATTGGGAAAGCTTTACAGGTCCACGGAAAGCCGCAGAAAGAGCTATAAAGAAAAGTAAGATAAATTATGCAAAAAAACTAGCTCAGAATATAAAACTAGAGTGGCTAAAGTACGTGTTGGTCCTTTAGAGTATGAGAATGGGGATTCAGTCATGGGATATGAGGTAATGGCCGAGGCATTGAATAGGTATTTTGTGTCAGTCTTCACAGAGGAGGACTCGAATGATGTGCCAATAATTGACAAAGAGAGAAAGGCGGGTGAGGACCTGGAAACAATCATCATGAAAGAGGTAGCGTTGAGCAAGCTAATGGAGCTAAGGGTAGACAAGTGTCCTAGCCCTGAGGGAATGTATTCCAAGGTATGAAAAGAGATGGCGGGAGAAATAGCAAATGCACTTGTGATAATTTTCCAAAATTCACTCGACTCTGGGGCAGTTCCAGCAGGTTGGAAAACGGCAAATGTGATGCCATTGTTTAAAAAGGGAGGTAGACAAAAGATGGGGAATTATAGACCAGTTAGTTTAACTTCTATATTGGGGAAAATGAGTCTATTATTAAGGAAGAAATAGCGAGGCATCTATATAGAAATTGTCCCATTGGGCAAATGCAGCATGCGTTCATGAAGGGCAGATCATGCTTATTTAATCTTTTGGAATTGTATGAAGACATTATGAACACAGTGGACAAGGGGGACACAGTATATGTGGTGTTTTAAATTTCCAAAGGCACTCGACAAGGTGCCGCACAAAAGGCTGCTCCATAAGATAAAGCTGCATGGCATTACGGGTGATGTATTAGCATCGATAGAGGATTGGTTAACCAGCAGAAAGCCAAGTGTGGGAACAACGGAGTGCTATTCTGGTTGGCGATCAGTGACTAGTGATGTGCTTCAGGGATCAGTGTTGGAACTGCAGTTATTCACAATTTGCACAAATGATTTGGAGTCGGGGATCACGTTTCGTGTGTTAGAGTTTGTGGATGACACTAAGATGAGCGGTAGAGCAAGTGTGCAGAGCACTGTGAAACTTTGCGAAAGGGCATAGATAGTTTAAGTGAGTGGGCAAAGGTCTGGCAGGTGGAGTACAATGTTGATAAATGTGAAGTCATCCATTTCAGTAGGAATAACAAAATAAAGGATTATTACCTGAATGTTAAGAAATTGCAGCACATTGCTGTGCAGAGGGACCCGAGTGCCCTTGTGCATGAATCACAGAAGGTTGGTCTGCAGGTACAACCGGTAATTACGAAGGCAAATGGAATTTTGTCCTTCATCACTATACGGATTAAGTTTAAAAGCAGGGAGGTTATGTTGTAGCTGTACAAGGTGCTGGTGAGGCCACACCTGGAGTACTGTGTGCAGTTTTGGTCTCCTTAAGAAAGGATGGACTGGCACTGGAGGGGGTGCAGAGGAAGTTCATGAGGTTGATTCCGGAGTTCAGGGGTTGGCTTTGAGGAGAGACTGAGTAGACAAAGATTGTGTTCATTGGAATTTAGAAGAATGAGGGGAGATCTTATAGAAACATATAAAATTATGAAGAGAATAGATAAAGTAGAAGTAGAAAGGATGTTTCCACTGGCAGGTGAAACTAGGACAAGAGGGCATAGCCTCAAAATTAGAGCGAGCAGATTTAGGGCTGAATTGAGAAGGAACTTCTTCACCCAGAGAGTTGTGATTCTATGGAAGTGAAGTGGTTAAGGCTTCCTCAGTAAATGTTTTTAAAGCTAAGGTAGATAATTTTTTGAACAGTCAAGAAATTAAGGGTTACAGTGAGCAGGTGGGTAAGTGGAGCTGAGGCTGTGAATAGATTAGCCATAAATCTTATTGAATGGCAGAACAGGCTCGACAGACTTAGATGGCCTACTTCTGCTCTTAGTTCTTATATATTTTCACCACAGTGGCATTTTATACATGTCAATGCAGCAGCCTTGGGCGTCTTATCCTGGACTAGACCCTAGAGACTGTGAGTTCCAACTCATTAAGACATATTGGGTCATTTATGGTCTTGCGTTGGGAGAAATCAGCCAGCTAACTGTTGAATTGACCCCATATGGGTAACTAATGTCCTTCAATGGCAGGGACCTGCTATCTCGATATGATTTGACTGATAAGTGGCTCTAGTGAATGACTCAACCCTCAGGGAAATAATCACTGCATCCCTGGAACAAGGTAGAACATGATGTAAAAATCTAGCTATATCACTTCATTCTCTTCTCCCTGACTAATCTTTTGATTTATTCACTCATGGGACGTGGACATCACTGGTTGGCCAGCATTTATTGCCCATCTCTCGATGCCCTTGGGAATTTAATGGTGAGCTGCCTTCTTGAACCACTTCAGTCCATGTGCTGTAGGTAGACCCACAGTGCCCTGAGGGAGGGAATTCCAGGATATTGAGCCAGCGACATTGAAGGAACAACAAAAAGTTTCCAGATCAGGATAATGTGTGGTTTTGAGGGGAACTTGCAGGGAGTGGTGTTCCCTTGTGTATGCTGCCCTTGTCCTTCGAGATGGAATTGGATGTGGGTTTGGAAGGTGCTGCCTGAGGATCTTTGGTGAATTTCTGCAGGGTATCTTGTAGATAGTAGACACTGCTGCTACTGAGCATTGGTGGGGGAGGGAGTGGATGTTTGTGGATGTGGTGTCAATCAAGTGGGGGCTGCTTTGTCCTGGATGGTGTCAAGCTTCTTGAGTGTTGTTGGAGCTGCAACATTACTGATTGAGTGAGAACCCATTGAAGTTTGACTAAATGATTGAATTTCAGTGAATTTGAGCTTTTCCCTCTGTCTGATGTGGTCTTTCCATCTCTCCTCAGACTCTGGGCATGTCATACATGGCAGGAATGCTTACCACGTAAGAGTTTTTATAAAACACAATTTCTCACACAATGTTTGAAAACGTTATATCCAGGCCATTAATGGGAATGCTGCAGGAGGAAGTGAGAGAAATCCATCAGGCAGAGAATGTAAGAGGTGCATGAGTTGTCATGCCAGCTCCACCATACACTGATATCATGTCAATCTTCTATTTTGACATTATTTTCCTGAACTCTCCCCAGATCCCTTAATGTTTGTAATCTGTAAAAGTCTCTTAATCTCAGTCTTGAACACACTCAATGGCTGATACTCCAAACTCTGGGTCAGCAAATGTCAAAAGTTCACAGCCCTCTGAAGAAATTCATCCTCCTTTTAAGCCATCAATGGCCTACCCACTTAAACTCTGTCCACTGATTCTAGACTCCCCAGGCAGGGGGAAACATTCTTCCTGCATCCACCATGTCGTGCCCTGTAAGAAATTTGTACATTTGAATTAGATCACCCCTCCTTCTAAACTCTAGCGAATATAGAGTCAATCTCTTCATTCCTTCCTCCTGGGTCAATCTCTCCAACCCACAAATTAGTCTAAAGAACCTTTATTTTGCTTCCTCTATGGCAAATATGTCTTTTTTCAGATAAGGAGACTAAATCTGCACACAATACTCCCAAGTGCGATCTCACCAAGCATCTATATAACTGCACCAAGACATATTTACTTTGCACATCAAAGCAAAATACTACAGCTGCTGGAAATTTGAAACAAAAATGGAGAACACTGGAGAAACTCAGCAGGTCTGGCCACATCTTTGAAAAGCCAAACAGAATTAATCCTTTGAGTCCAGTGTGACTTATTCAGAACTGAAACGCTACTTTTAAACTCAAGTCCTTTATAGTAAAGATCGGCATACCATTTGCTGCCTTAATTGCCTTCTGTCCCTGCATTATAACTTTCAGTGATCCATGAACAAGGGCACTTAACTCCATTTGAAATTCAACATTCCCCAGAAGAAATACTCCTGTTTCTCCACATTGTATTCCATCTCCTGGACTGTGTTGAACTCTGTCAAAAGTGCACCATCTGTAAAGAGAAATCTGATTTCTCTTCACAGATGCAGCCTGATGAGCTTTTCCAGCAGCTTCTGTATTTGTTTCTGATTTACAGCATATGCAGTCCTTTTGGTTTTTATTTGGCCTGCATCATTGTGCCTCATAACCTTACACACCTCTATAAGGTCCTGTCTCAACCGTCACTGCTCCAATAGAAACAACCCCAGCCTATTTGATCTTTCCTCAAACCTCAGACCTTCCAGCTCAAGCAACGTGCTGGTAAATCTCCTCTGCACCCTCTCTCATGCAATCACATCCTTCCTATAATGTGGTGACCAGAACTGCACACAGTACTCCTGTTGTGGCCTAGCCAGTGGTTTACACAGTTCTTGCATAATTTCCCTCATCCTGTACTGTATGCCTTGTCTAGTAAAGGCAAGTATACCTATCTATCCATCCTGCTACCTTCAGGGAGCTGTGGATGTACATGCCAAGGTCCTTCTGATCCTCAGTATTTTCCAGGCTTCTACCTTTAATATTGTAATCCTTTGCCTGGTGAATATGAAATTTAAATTTAGTGAAAATCTCAAATAAAATATTATCTAATGGCCACCATGTCAATTATAAAAATACACTGAGTTCATGAATTTTCTTGAAGTAAGAAAATCTGCTGCCTTTACTAGGTCTTGTCTACGTGTGACTCCAGACTCTCAGCAATGTAATGGACTCAGTAACTGCCATCTGGACAATTAGGGCTGTGCAATAAATTATGGCCTGGCCTGTCCCTTAAGAATAAAGAAAATAATCTAATTTCCTGATCGATACTGTGATTTACATTATCACTGCTATTTGGTGGCTTACAGACAACTCCCAGCAGAGCTTTCTGCCCCTTGCTGTTACTTCATTCCAAACAAACTGATTCAACATTGTGAGCTTTAAAACTCGAGGCATCTCTTACAAGTATTAATGTATCTTTAATTAATTAACAGAGCTATCCTACTTCCTTTTGCCAGCTCCCTGTCAATGATTCCTTACACACTTAAGTGGTTGCAACCACTGGGAGATCCGTGTATGCTGATTCACATGTGGACACTGAAAACTGCTGCTATCCACAGACCTTGGAGGAAGTATTAGAGGGATTGTAGCTCCTGTCCTTCCTAAATATCATTATCCATGGATTTTCAGGTCCCTGTTTTGTTTTCCTTGTAACCACATCTCTGTTCCCTCTGACTACCTGGTCAGGTCCATGCCCCCCAACAAACCACCCTCCCGTCCTGGCACCTTCCCCTGCCACTGCAGGAATTGCAAAACCTGCGCCCACACCTCCTCCCTCCCCACCATCCAAGGCTCCAAAGGAGCCTTCCACATCCATCAAAGTTTCACCTGCACCTCCACCAATGTAATTGATTGTATCCGTTGCTCCTGATGCGGTCTCCTCTACATTGGGGAGACTGGACGCCTTCTCGCAGAGCGCTTCAGGGAACATCTCTGGGACACCTGCACCAATCAACCACACCGCCCCGTGGCTGAACATTTCAACTCCCCCTCTCACTCTGCCGAGGACATGGAGGTCCTGGGCCTCCTTCACCGCCGCTCCCTCACCACCAGACGCCTGGAGGAAGAACGCCTCATCTTCCGCCTCGGAACACTTCAACCCCAGGGCATCAATGTGGACTTCACCAGTTTCTCATTTCCCCCCCCTCCTCCCCCCCCCCCCCCCCCCCCCAACCTTCCAGCCCAGCACAGTCCCCATGACCTATCCTCTCTGCCTATCTTCCTTTCCACCTATCCACTCCACCCTCTCTTCCCCCCACCCCCCGACCTATCACCTTCATCCCCACCCCCATTCACCTATTGTACTTCTTGCTACCTTCTCCCCCGCCCCATTTATCTCTCCACCCTGGAGGCTTCCTGTCTGTATTCCTGATGAAGGGCTTTTGCCCGAAACGTCAACTTTCCTGCTCCTCGGATGCTGCCTGACCTGCTGTGCTTTTCCAGCACCACTCTGATCAAAACTCTGGTTTCCAGCATCTGCAGTCCTCACTTTTGCCTAACAATGGATTCATGGCCATTAGATGTGTTGAATTCAAATTCCACCATCTGCCATGGTGGGATTCATGCATCACCTGGGTCTCAAGATTAACAATATTATTCTTGATGAAGGGCTCTGGCTGGAAATGTCGATTTTCCTGCCCCTTGGATGCTGCCTGACCTGCTGTGTTTTTCCAGCACCACACTCTCAACTCTCAAGATTAACAGTTGAGTGCTGATAGCTCTGATAATTTTGAACCAAAAGCTCTTTGAGCTGCAAACCCTTACCACAGATTGCTGTGGCATCCAGGAGAGCCTATGTCCTGCAGCAGTAACACATCCCCTGCCCTGCATCATTATTGTGTTCATGAGGTTTACTTATTTAAATTACTTTCCCCTTCTCATTAAACTCTCTTCACTCACCCAACTCCTTCACACTCGACGCAGTCAGCAGGCATGGGGAAATCTCTGTCTTTAGACTTTGAAAAGCAATAAGTCAGCTCTGAGAAAACAGAAAAACTGAGGGCGAATCTGCTCCAATCCCACAACCCACTATGATCACTGTGCTGCTCTAACTCTGACCTGTCGTGCAAAGTTTTTACTCTGTCTCTCTCTCACACACACAAACACAAACACACTTTGTCTCTGTCTCTCTCTCTCTGTCTCTGTCTCTCTCTCTCTCTGACTCACACGCACACACACTTCCTTGCCACGCTGTGTCTCCCACACACTCACTATCTCCACCTGCACATTTTCACTCACCACACTCTTTCTTATTTTCATGTTCTTTCTCACTCTTGGACTTGCACACTTTTTTACTCTCATGTCCGTTCTATCGTGTTTCCTCTCTCTTACTCCCATGCCCATTCTCGCATTCATTCTCACTCCCACGCACTTTCTTGCGCCTGCACCAGCTCTCGTACGCTCTCTGTCTCGCTCCCATGCCCTGTCTCTTTCTCTCTCTCTCTCTCTCCTGTGCTAGCTTTCACTCCTGCACATGCACTCATGCTCACTCCTGCACTCTTTCTTGCTGTCGCATTTGCTCCTGTGCTTTCTGCCTCGTGTGCGTGCGCGCACACATAGTCTCATCATTTCGAGCACCCAAAGGAGTTAGTACAATTGTGGTAGGGTCCAGACCAAGTCGGCAATATCTTAAACATGGAGCAATTCCTTAAATGGTAATATCAAATGTTATTCGCATAAAGAGAAGAATGGATCTGTAACACTTTTCCCCATAAAACTGTTAAAGCTAGGGCTCCACTGACAGTTTCAAAAGTGAAATGATATGCAGAACCTGGGTTGAGGAGATCACTGGTTTAACTACATATACATTTTAACTTGATCATTTTAATCTCTGACTGTCTTGATAAGTGAGTATTAAGTCATCTGCCTATTGTCTCCTTAGGTACCATAACACAAAGAGTGTGATGATCTGCATTGGGATCACTGCCTTAGTCTGTCTTGCAGTCAGCATCTTCTCCTTCCAGACAAGGGTACGTTGTACATTTTTTATTATGGATATGGTAATCGCTACTACACTTATTTCCCAGCCACTGTTGTCTTGAATTCATGGATTTGCCAAGTCTCATCCAAGGCAAGGTAAATTCATAATGGTAGAGAGGTGGAGCCACACCACTGGAGGGTCAGTGCTGAGGGAGCGCCGCACTGTCGGAGGGTCAGCGCTGAGGGAGTGCCGCACTGCCGGAGGGTCAGCGCTGAGGGAGTGCCGCACTGCCGGAGGGTCAGCGCTGAGGGAGCACCGCACTGCCGGAGGGTCAGTGCTGAGGGAGCGCCGCACTGTCGGAGGGTCAGTGCTGAGGGAGCGCCGCACTGCCGCAGGGTCAGCGCTGAGGGAGCGCCGCACTGCCGCAGGGTCAGCGCTGAGGGAGCGCCGCACTGCCGCAGGGTCAGCGCTGAGGGAGCGCCGCACTGCCGCAGGGTCAGCGCTGAGGGAGCGCCGCACTGCCGCAGGGTCAGCGCTGAGGGAGCGCCGGAGGGTCAGCGCTGAGGGAGCGCCGCACTGCCGCAGGGTCAGCGCTGAGGGAGCGCCGCACTGCCGCAGGGTCAGCGCTGAGGGAGCGCCGCACTGCCGCAGGGTCAGCGCTGAGGGAGCGCCGCACTGCCGCAGGGTCAGCGCTGAGGGAGCGCCGGAGGGTCAGCGCTGAGGGAGCGCCGGAGAGTCAGCGCTGAGGGAGCGCCGGAGGGTCAGCGCTGAGGGAGCGCCGGAGGGTCAGCGCTGAGGGAGCGCCGGAGGGTCAGCGCTGAGGGAGCGCCGGAGGGTCAGCGCTGAGGGAGCGCCGCACTGCCGGAGGGTCAGCGCAACAATGTCCCACATCTACTGTCAAGCCATTAATAATCTTATGTATTTCAAAAAAATCTCCTCTCATTCTTCAAATCTCCAATGAGTACAGGCCCAACCTACTCAATCTATCCTCATAAGGCAGTCCTTCCAAACCGGAATCAACCTAATGAACCTTCTGTGTACTGACTCCAATTCCAGTGTATCTTTCATAGGCAAGGGCCCAAAGCATTTGCAATATTCATATCTGAAGTTTAGTTCATGCCTTGGATAGTTTTTACAAGACATTCCATTGGCAAGAGTACATTCACTGTATCACTAAGGGAATAGCTCACTCTTGATAGATCAGTACTGACAGATGTCCACATTGTTGGGCATCATAGCCCTATCTCCCCTCTCAATGTTGAAGATTTTGTTTCCCCACTGATTTGAACATTTGCTGATGAACCAATACTACCAGAACAGATAAACTGTCCATTTAGCTTGATGCCATGTGTGAGATCTTTCTGTACAAAAATGACTTTGTAACAACATCTGTGCCCAGGAGGGATCAAAGTAATAGTTAACGCACAGGTGCTTGGTAATTCTTGATTAGGGAATGAATGAGGTTGGTGGAAATTGGCCAGTCAGTCCCATCAGCCACTAGGGCAAGGGCAGCATATAGATGGGAACACCATCATAAGTCCCCTCCTTATCCTGACTTGGAAATGTTGCTGGATAGGAATGCCCTCCATTACAAAACTCTGGGTCTACCTACAGCACGTGAGCTATATTGGTTCAAGAAGGCAGCTCACCACCACCTTCTCAAGGGCAAATTGACCAGGTAATGAATGCCCTTCATTAGGAATAAAGGCAGTGAGCCTGAAGCGTGGAGAGATAAGCTAGAGGAGGGTGGGGGTGGGGAGAAAGTAGCATAGAGTACAATGGGTGAGTGGGGGAGGGGATGAAGATGATAGGTCAGGGAGGAGAGGGTGGAGAGGATAGGTGGAAAAGGAGATAGGCAGGTAGGACAAACCCGGACAAGTCATGGGGACAGTGCTGAGCTGGAAGTTAGGAACTAGGGTGAGGTGGGGGAAGGGGAAATGAGGAAACTGTTGAAGTCCACATTGATGCCCTGGGGTTGAAGTGTTCCGAGGTGGAAGATGAGGCGTTCTTCCTCCAGGCGTCTGGTGGTGAGGGAGCGACGGTGAAGGAGGCCCAGGACCTCCATGTCCTCGGCAGAGTTGGAGGGGGAGTTGAAATGTTGGGCCACGGGGCGGTGTGGTTGATGTTCCTAAAGCGCTCTGCTAGGAGGTGCCCAGTCTCCCCAATGTAGAGGAGACCGCATCGGGAGCAACGGATACAATAAATGATATTAGTGGATGTGGAAGGCTCCTTTAGGGCCTTGGATAGAGGTGAGGGAGGAGGTGTGGGCGCAGGTTTTACAGTTCCTGCGGTGGCAGGGGAAAGTGCCAGGATGGGAGGGTGGGTTGTACGGGGGCGTGGACCTGACCAGGTAGTCACGGAGGGAATGGTCTTTGCCGAAGGAGGAGAGGGGTGGGGAGGGAAATATATCCCTGGTGGTGGGGTCCGTTTGGAGGTGGCGGAAATGTCGGCGGATGATTTGGATTATGTGAAGGTTGGTAGGGTGGAAGGTGAGCACCAGGGGCGTCGATTTCGAAGATCCTCGGATGCTGCCTGAACTGCTGTGCTCTTTCAGCACCACTAATCCAGAATCTGGTTTCCAGCATCTGCAGTCATTGTTTTTACCAGGTAATGAATGCTGTTCCATCCAGCAACTCCCACATCCTAGGAATGAATAAAAAAAATCTGGAAAAGAGAGGGGGCAGGAAGAGGGAGGTAAGGAATTGGAAGGGGATTGACAATGGCCAGGGAAGAGAAAAGAGTTGGTCAGGAATTGTAGAGAGGAGAGGCGGGTAGAGGTCGGGGAAGTTGAAGGATTGGGAGAGGAAGGTGGAAGGTTTTTAGAGCCAGAGAACCAGGATGGTGAGCTCCTGATGTCTGGTTTTAACCATCCCCTCTTTCAGCCTCTTTGGTATTTACTGAAGCATTGGAGCCTTTAGTTGGGGAAATCTCTCAATGTGACTGATGCTTTTTGTTGCAGTTTGACTTCACCTCCTGCCAAGGGCTGATGTTTGGACTGTTGATGGTATTGTTTATTACTGGAATAGTAATGGTCTTTACTGCTCCATTTGGATACGTAAGTAAAACAACCTGGCCACAGGTCAGTTTCCTATGATGTGGATACGATATTATTGTGGTTATAAACATTGACACTATAGTCAATAGTAAACAGACTCTGAATTTTATGAGCTAGAAATGCTTATCTATTCAGAAAATTATTTAAAAATTGAACATTTTACCGAAATTATTCTAGAGACATGAGTATTGCTTGCAGGGTTAGTATTTATTCCTGATCCTTAGAAGGTGATAGTCAGCCATCTTACTGAACTGCTCATAATGATCATATGCTGAGTGGCAGCTTCAAAAGGTGGAGATATGTGAGTGATTCTGGTCAATGCCAGTATTAATGGAAGAAGGAATAATATTAATACACAAGTTGGATGAGATTGATTGATAGATTCTTGTTGACTAAGGTGCCAATGGATATAAAAGTGTAAGAAATATAAGCAGGACATGGGCCATCAAGTCTTCTCCAGCATTCAGTCAGATCATAGCTGCTCTGTTGTGACCTTAAACTCCACATTTCCTGTCTGTTTTCCCCCATCATTACCTTTGACTCTATTATAAATCGGAAATCCTTCTGATTCAGTTTGAATATATTGTGCCCAGCCTCATTGCTTGCTGCAAAAGAGAATTCCACAGACAAATGAACCTCAGAGAGGCAAAAAAATCTCCCTTTAAATCCTTCTTGAATAAATTAAACCCCTTATTTTGAAACTATGCCCCCAAGTTCTGGACTCCCCCACAAGGTGAAGCATCCTCTCGGATATACCTTGTCAAACCTTCATAGATATTTCACATTTCAATAGACGATCGGTGCAGGAGTAGGCCATTCTGCCCTTTGAGCCTGCACCACCATTCAATATGATCATGGCTGATCATCCTTAATCAGTATCCTGTTCCTGCCTTATCTCCACAACCCTTGATTCCACGATCCTTGAGAGCTCTATCCAACTCTTTCTTAAATGAATCCAGAGACTGGGCCTCCACTGCCTTCTGGGGCAGAGCATTCCACACAGCCACCACTCTCTGGGTGAAGAAGTTTCTCCTCATCTCTGTCCTAAATGGTCTACCCCGTATTTTTAAGCTGTGTCCTCTGGTTCGGCACTCACCCATCAGCGGAAACATGTTTCCTGCCTCCAGAGTGTCCAATCCTTTCATAATCTTATGTCTCAATCAGATCCCCTCTCAGTCTTCTAAACTCAAGGTAGACAAGCCCAGTCGCTCCAGTCTTTGAGCGTAAGGTAGTCCCGCCATCCCAGGAATTGACCTCGTGAATCTACGCTGCACTCCCTCAATAGCCAGAATGTCTTTCCTCAAATTTGGAGACCAGAACTGCACACCGCTCATTCTTCTCTGCTCCAATGTGTGCGCACTCAACCAGTTTATCCATTCCATTTAAGGAAATCGCTCCATTCCAGGCTTAGTGAACCAGAGCGAGGAGTACTCCGTGCAGTCTCACTGAAACCATGTACACTGTAACAAAACTTCCCTAACTTTTCAAGGCAAACCTTCCTTTGTGTGCTAGCATTTTGTCGTTTCTGTATATGGGCAGCCACATCCTTCTGTACTACAGCATTCTGCATTCTCTCTTCATTTAAATAATATGTTGTTTTCCAATCTTCCTGGCTGAATGAATAACCTCACATTTTACCACATTATAATCCATCTGCCATATTTTTGCCCACTTACTTAACCTATACCCAATACATAGTATTTGTGTGCTCCACACAACTTGCATTCTTACCTATCTTTGAGTCAGCTGGACTGCAGGTTTGCAGTGCAGAGTGACACCAACAGCACAGGTTCAATTCCTGTCCTGGCTGAGCTTCACAATAACTGTCTCTCAGCATTGCCTGAGGTACTGTGATCCTCAGGTTAAATTCACCACCAGTCATCTCTAGTGAGTGATCTCTGGTACTCTGTGACTTTTGTTTTTGTGACATCAGCAAATTTGGCTGTAACACAGTCAGTCACTATTACAGGTGTAGATTGTTGAGGGACTAGCATAGGTCCATGTAGTACACATAAGTTAAGACAAGATCCCTTTATTATGACTGTGTTTCATGTTCATCAGCAACTCCTTCATCATGTGAACATAAGATACCAAACATTGTGAGCTCTTAACTTGTGTATTAACCTTTTATGTGGCATTTTATTTTCTCTTGTTCTGGGCACCCTTGCCACCTGTACCACTCATTCCTCATTCTTCCGTGTCAACCTCCTTACGTTCTAAAGAAGAATCATTTGGACTCGCAACATTAACTGTGTTTCTGTCTCTTTCCACAGATGTTGCCAGACCTGCTGAGTTTCTCCAGCACTATCTCTTTTTATTTCATTTTTAGTTCTGCCCCATGCTGCTTCTGGCATGCCCTCCTTCACTCACCATTGATTCAGGGTTAATCCCCTAGTTTGATGGCAATGGTAGAGTGAGGGATATGCCACTTTTCAAGATGCCACTATTTCTTTCTCCAAGTTCTCTAACTTCCATGTCCTTCTCCACAGTATTGGCCTGAGGTTACAGATTGTGTTGGAGTACAATACTGTGGAGAAGGATAGAGAAGATAGAGAACTTGGAAAAAGTAATAGTGATATCTTGAAAAGTGTCCATGCTACAAAGAAGTAGGTGCTGGTCATCTTAAAATGCAAAGGTGTATAAATCCCTGGGATCTGATCAGGTGTACCCCAGAACTTTGTGGGAAATTAGGGAAGTGATTGCTGGGCCCCTTGCTGAGAAGTTTGTACCATTGATAGTCACAGGAGAGTTGTTAGAAGATTGGAGGCTGGCTGAAGTGATGTCATTATTTAAGAAAGGTTGTAAGGAAAAGCCAAGGAACTATAGACCGGTGAGCCTGACATCAGTGGTGGGAATGTTATTAGAGGGAATTCTGAGGGACAGGATGTACATGTATTTAGAAAGGCAAGGACTGATTAGGGTTAGTCAACAGGGCTTTGTGTGTGGGGAACCGTGTCTCACTGACTTGATTGAGGCTTTTGAAGAACTGACAAAGAAGATTGATGAAGGTGGCGTGGTGGACATTGTATGTATGGACTTTAAGGTGTCTGACAAGGTTCCCCATGGGAAACTGGTTAGCAAAGTTAGATTATATGGAATCCAGGGAGAGCTAGCCATTTGCATACAAAACTGGCTTGAAGGTAGGAGACAGAGGTGGTGGTGGAGGAGGATTGCTTTTCGGACTGGAGGACTGCAGCAGTGTGCTGCAAGGATCGGTGATGGGTTCATTGCTTTTTGTCATTTATCTAAAAGATTTGGATGTGAATATAGGAGGTATGGTTAGGAAATTTGCAGATTACCCCAAAATTGGTGGTATAGTGGACAGCAAAGAACATTTTCTCAGAGTACAACGGGATCTTGATCAGATGGTTAAATGGGCTGAGGAGTGGCAGATGGAGTTTAATTTAGATAAATGTGAGGTGCTGCATTTCTGCAAATCAGAGCAGGACTCATACACCGAATGGCAAGGTCCTGGGGGGAGTTGTTGAACAATGAGACCTTGGTGTGCAGGTTCATAATTCCTTGAAAGTAGAGTTGTAGGTAGACAGGATAGTGAAGAAGGCTTTTGGTACACTTGCCTTTATTGGTCAGTGCATTCAGTACAGGAGTTGTGAGGTCATGTTGCGGCAATACAGGGCATTACTTAGGTCACTTTTGGAATACTGCATTCAACTCTGGATTCCCTGTTATAGGAAAGATGTTGTGAAACTTGAAAGGGTTCAGAAAAGATTTACAAGGATGTTGCCAGGGTTGGAGGATTAGAGCTATAGGGAGAGGCTTAAAAGGCTGGGGCTGTTTTCCCTGGAGTGTCAAGAGACTGAAAGGTGTCCTTTATAGAGGTTTATAAAATCATGAGGGGCATGGTTAGGATAAATAGACAAAGTCTTTTCCCTGGGGTGGGGGAGTCTGGAATTAGAGGGCATAGGTTTAGGGTGAGAGGGAAAGATATAAAAGAGACCTAAGGGGCAACACTTGCACGCAGAGGGTGGTACGTGTATGGGAGGAGCTGCTGGAGGAAGTGGTGGAGACTTGTCCAATTACAACATTTAAAAGGCATCTAAATGGGTATATGAATAGGAAGGGTTTGGAGAGATATGGGCCGCGTGCTGGCAAATGGGACCAGATTAATTTAGGATATCTGGTCGGCATGGACGGGTTGGACCGAAGGGTCTGTTTCTGCTGTACATCTGTGATTCCATGACTGAGTGTCAGTAGTGGTGGGTGTGAACATTAAAGGTTGAGGAATGGATCAAGCAGCCTTTGTGATTCTGTCTTTCAAGGTAACCCCGCGCTGTTCATAGTCCTTCCTCACTCCCAACATTCTGTTAAATCCCTATAGTCCCCCTGTAAAACCTTTTTCCTGTTCCTGCCTGTGAAGTTGATACCCACAAGGACAGCAAAAATGGATCCTTTTCCTCCCACTCCCAAATTCCACTGCAGGCCTGAGAGCTATTGATGGTACTGGCAGGCAACACTGGTCTGTCACGCTGGGCTACAAAGAATTGATTCTAGACCCTGAATTATACTAACCATTACAACAGCAACATTCCTTTTCATTTTGTCCATTTGAATGTTTTCCTTCCCCTCAGCATTGTGTACGCTCATTCTCTCTGCAGCTCCAAGCTGCAAAAATCTGAAATCTTTTAGGAAAATGAGGGGCTAAGGCTGGATCTCCACACCAGCCTTGCTTGTAATCACACCAGACCCTGATCATCAGCCCAATTCCAAAGTCACCTGATAAAAGTGGTGGGACTGCTTTCTGGAACAAATCTCCCTGTTGCATCTCCGTGTCCGAAGCTCAGAGTCCCCCTCATTAACTGTGACAGAGGTTCCTTGGGCTGCAGACAGCCGACTGGAGATGAGGTTGTTGTGGGTCCCCTGGATCTAAGACAGACAGAATGCTCATAAATTAGATTCCTTTTCCCCAGAGACATGATCCATTCACCTGTGTACCCACTTCTTAGTTACACCTTACAACCAGGAGGTCTTTCAGCCCATTGCACTTGTGCTGGCTCTTTGTAAAAGAATGATCCAATTCATTCATCATCTGCTTTTCTTTGTCCTTCTGCAAACTCCAAACCATCCCCCCCCCCCCCGCCCCCTCACTACACCCCCAATCCAGTCCCAAGACAGAAGGTTATTATTGGATTTGTTTCTACTCTCCTTCCTTGCAGCACTTTGAAGATCACAACTCCCCATTGTGTAAAAGAAAATTTTGCATCATCTTTATCTCTGACTCTTTTGTAAATTACCTTAACTCTGTCCTCTCGTTACTGCCCCTCCTGCTACAGGAAATAATCTCTCCATGATTTTGCACTCCCCAATTGAATCTCGCCTTCAGCTTCTGCAGTCTGTCCACAATTGCTGAAGTCCTTCCTCACCCCCAACATTCTGTTAAATCCCTTCCTCGCTCACTGTGAGGCCATGAAAATCTTCCCAGAATTGGACACGGTTCTCCAGCCAAGGCACCAAAATCATAATTAATGCAAATATATTCTTAAAGAAAGGAAATGTACTTTAAAATCTTATTCCCTGGTCTTCTGTCAATGGATTGTTCTCCTCATGTCTTCTGCAAAAGCATTCGTCAGTGACTGCAACCACACAATGATATGGTCTGGGCCTGACTAACACTGTTACATTGAAGAGCAGTGTGTTTATTGGGTGAATGGCCTTCCCTGGTTGCATGCTAATTGTCTGGTCCTCTTCTCAGACCTGATCAACACTCCCACACTCCCAGGGAACACATAAGGAGTTTAAACTGCAAAGAATAGACTAGTAGTAACGGGTTACTGTGCTACTTTCTTTTCAGCTTCCTTGGTTACAGACATTTTATGCTGGACTTGGAGCCCTCGTCTTCACCATGGTAAATAATTTGTATTTTTCTTCTACACAAGTGAGGTTTGAGAAGCCAAGATGATGGATTCCAGTTTGCTTCAGTGTTGTCTTGTCCTGTTACTGGGGATTGGTAGGTGAAAGGTTCTACTACCAGCAGCAAAGATTCTTACACAGTTCCTTACACAGAGATGTGGGCAAACCGGGAGATATTGGGATGCTTTCAGGCTGTAGATTGGAAAATGAGGATTATTGAAGGGGATCATGCTTTCAAAGCAGTCCTTCTTGCCCCCTCCACCTGCAGAGGACCAGCCCCTGTGAAAGAATAGATGGAAATTTCTGTTAGAAGGGTCCTGCCGTTGCAGCCAAGAGGAACTTGTCTGAACATAGTGTTTTTTCAGTTAAATGAAAGCTTGGGTGATGCTGATTGATTTTGTGTGCCATAGGGATACATCAGTCAGAGTCAACTTGTCTTTTTGGTATTTATACCAGTTTTTGTTGTAACTGTTCCCTGATGTAATCTCCATGACACAGCCTTCACCAATCAGAACCCACTTGCCAGACGTTAAGCACCCTATTTCTATAGAAATTGTTGTTCCCTTTGAAATGGGTTAGTTTTGCCTCTGTCCTAATGAATGCAGGATGAACAGCTTGACAGCATGCCTCTTTTCTTTCCCCCAGCAATACTTAAGATTGGAAAGTAGGAAGCTCTTGGAGTGAGGAACTCCATTGCCGTTCTGGTCACAGCTACCTGGAGCACCTTTTCTGGTTTGGTTTCGTTCATGGAGTCTGGCATCACTGGCTGACCAGATTTATTGCTTGTTCCTAGTTGCCATTGAGAAGGTGGTGGTGAACTGCCTTCTTGAACCGCTGCAGTTCATGTAGTGCAAGTACATTCACAACGCCCTTAGGGAGAGAGTTCCAGGATTCTGACCCAGCAGCACTGAAGGAATGACAATATATTTCCAATTCCGGATAGTATGGGGTTGGAGGGGAACTTCTGTTTGGTAGTGGTGTTCACATGTATCTGCTGACCTTGTCCTTGTAGGAGGCAGAGCCTCTGGGTTTGGAAGGTACTGAAGAGTCTTGGTGAGTTTCTGCAGTGCAGCTTGTAGGTGGTACACACTGCTGCTACTGAGCGTCCGTGATGGAGAGAGGGGATGCCAATGAAGCAACTGTTTTCTTGTGAATGATTTACTTTTATTCATGGGGCACGGGGGTGTCGCTAGTTAGGCCAGCAATCATTGTCTATCCTTAATTGCCCAGAGGAGAGTTGAGAGTCAACCACATTGCTGTGAGTCTGGAATCAAGTGTAGGCCAGACTGAGTGAAGATGGCAGCTTCCTTAAAGGACATGAGGGACTGAGATGGGTTTTTCATGATAATCGACAATAATTTCATGGTCGCTGTGGTTCTGTTCGCCGAGCTGGAAGTTTTTGTTTCGTCCCCTGTCTAGGTGACATCCTCAGTGCTTGGGAGCCTCCTGTGAAGCGCTTCTGTGGTGTTTCCTCCGGCATTTATAGTGGCCTGTCCCTGCCGCTTCCGGTTGTCAGTTTCAGCTGTCCGCTGTAGTGGCCGGTATATTGGGTCCAGGTCGATGTGTTTGTTGATGGAGTTTGTGGATGAGTGCCATGCTTCTAGGAATTCCCTGGCTGTTCTTTGTTTCGCTTGCCCTATAATGGTAGTGTTGTCCCAGTCGAATTCATGTTGCTTGTCGTCTGCGTGTGTGGCTACTAAGGATAGCTGGTCGTGTCGTTTCGTGGCTAGTTGATGTTCGTGGATGCGGATCGTTAGCTGTCTTCCTGTTTGTCCTATATAGTGTTTTGTGCAGTCCTTGCATGGGATTTTGTACACTACATTAGTTTTGCTCATGCTGGGTATCGGGTCCTTCGTTTTGGTGAGTTGGTTGAGACTACTGCGACCACTAGGACTTATAACAGCACACAAACCAACAGCCACTCTCAGACAACAACTCACCAAAACGAAGGACCCGATACCCAGCATGAGCAAAACCAATGTAGTGTACAAAATCCCATGCAGGGACTGCAGAAAACACTATATAGGACAAACAGGAAGACAGCTAACGATCCGCATCCACGAACATCAACTAGCCACGAAACGACACGACCAGCTATCCTTAGTAGCCACACACGCAGACGACAAGCAACATGAATTTGACTGGGACAACACTACCATTATAGGACAAGCCAAACAAAGAACAGGCAGGGAATTCCTAGAAGCTTGGTACTCCTCCACAAACTCCATCAACAAACACATCGACCTGGACCCAATATACCGGCCACTACAGCGGACAGCTGAAACTGACAACCGGAAGCGGCAGGGACAGGCCACTATAAATGCCGGAGGAAACACCACAGAAGCGCTTCACAGGAGGCTCCCAAGCACTGAGGATGTCACCTAGACAGGGGACGAAACGTTTGCAACAAAAACTTCCAGCTCGGCGAACAGAACCACAACAACGAGCACCCGAGCTACAAATCTTCTCTCAAACTTTGAATTTCATGGTAGCTATTAAACTTTTATTCCAGATTTTTATTGAATTTAAATTCACTCATCTGCCATGGCAGACCTAGGATCCCAGAACATTACCTGGGTCTCTGGATTAGTAGTCCGACAATAATGTCACTAGACTGTTGCCTCCCCTTAAGGTATCAAGTTTCTTGAGTGTTGGAGCTCCACTAATCCAGGCAAATGGGGAGCATTCCATCACATTCCTGACTTGTGTTTTGTTGATGGTGGAAAAGCTTTGAGAGTCAAGAGGTGAGTTACTTCCTGCTGGATTCCTAACCTCTGACTTGCTCTTGTAACCACTGTATGGTTAGTTCGCTTCAATTTCTGGTCAATGGTAACAACCAGAATGTTGAATAGTGAGGGATTCAGTGAAGGTAGTGCCATCGACTGTCAAGGGGCGGTGGTTAGATTGTCCCTTATTGATGGTGGTCATGGCCTGGGCATTTGTGTAGTGTGAATGTTATTTAAGGCAGCACGGTGGCTCAATGGTTAGCACTGCTGACTCAGCACCAGGGTCCTGAGTTTGATTCTAGCCTCGGGCAGCTGTCTGTGTGGAGTTTGCATATTCTTCCCATGTCTGCGTGGGTTTCCTCTGGGTCCTCCGGTTTCCTCCCACAATCCAAAAAAAAAGTGCAGGTTAGGTGAATTAGCCATGCTAAATTGACCATAGTGTTCAGGGATGTGTAGTTAGTCAGGGGTAAATATAGGGTAGGGGAATGGATCTGTGTGGGTTACTCTTCAGAGGGTTGGTGTGGACTTGTTGGGCCAAAGGGCCTGTTTCCACACTGTAGGGGTTCTAATTCCCGCTTGTCAGCCCAAGCCTGGATATTGTCCACATCTTGCTAAATTTGGATATGGACTGCTTCAGTGTCTGAGGAGTCATGAATTGTGCCAGGATAATGGTGGTCCTCTTGCTCTTTCCCCGGGTGGCGGTGGAGTGATTGCTGCTGATCCTCCACAAAGCTCAACATCTCCTTCCCAGCCACTGGCTGCTGGAAACTTACTGAAGTGGACAATGAGCAAAAGCTGCGGACTTTCTATGAGAAACGCATGGCCACTAAGATAGCTGCGGACTGTCTTGGAGACAAATGGAAGGGATACATTGTGCGCAGCAGTGGTGGCAATGATGAGCAGGGATTCCCTGAGCAACAAGGTGTCTTGACTAATGGCCACGTCCACCTGCTGCTCAGCGAGGGGCATTCATGCTATCGTCCAAGGAGGTCTGGCGAATGCAAACAGAAATCTGTCCGTGGGTACATTGTTGATACCAACCTGAGTGTCCTGAATTTAGTTATTATTAAAAAAGGTGAAAAGGACTGACAGACAATACTGTGCCCCACCGTCTTGGCCCAAAAAGGGCGAGCAAAGGTCGTAAACTGTCTAAGGAAGATGATGTACGTCAGTATGTTGTAAGGAGACCTTTCAGCAAGGAAGGTAAGAAGCTGAGAACCAAAGTTCCCAAAATTCAGTGTCAGGTAACTCCTCGTGTTCTGCAACATAGGCGGAGACGCATTGCCCTGAAGAAACCTCGTTCTCAAAAGAACAAGGAAGCTGCAGCAGAATATGCCAAGCTTCTGGCCAAAAGGATGAAGGAAGCTAAGGAGAAACATCAGGAACAGATTGCAAAGAGACGTCATCTTTCTTCATTGAGGGCCTCCACATCAAAATCTGAATCTAGCCAAAAATAAAAATATTGGTGGCATAAAGAGATTTAGTTGAAAAAAAAATGGTGGTCCTCTTGAAGCAGGTGGAAACCTCACATTGTAGTGAGGAGAAGTTAAAGGTGTCTGCAAAAACACCCACCATGTGGGTCCATGCAGTATCTGAGTGCATGGTTGGGGACTCCATCCAGACCAATCACTTTCCATGGGTTCACCCTCTAGAAGGCCAATCTGACCCATACGGTGATGACTATGGGTACAGGGGCAGTCGAAGCTGTCAGGGTGGGTGACATCATTTCACTGACCTTCTGTTCAAAATGAGCATAGAATGTATTGTTGCTACTGATTTTACTCAACTTTACTTCCTGGCTCATAATGTTGTGTCAGCCTTATCACAGTTGACAAGTGTTTATGTGATTTGTACGGGACTCTATTGTCTGTTGCTGGCCCTGATGGTTTTGCAAAGATCACATCTAGATTTTCTGTATAGGTCAGGGCCAACTGACTTGAACGCCTCAGACCTGCAATTCAGTAAGGAGTGGATCTCCCAATTCATCTTTGGTTTTCAGTTGGGGAACACTCGAATTAACTTCTTTGGTACACAGTCCTCTGTACACTTATTGATGAAGTCTGTGATGGCAATAGCATACTTTAGATTGGTCACTGAGTTCTTGAGTATTGACCAATCCACCGACTCCAAGCAGTCATGGAGGAGCTCATCTGTTACCTTGGGCCAGCACTACATGACTTTCTGCACCAGATCCTCACCCTTCAGCTTCTGCTTTAAGCTGAGAGAAGGAGCCACGTTATGGTGTGATTTATAAAATGCAGGTGGGGAATGGAACGGGAGGTATCTTTGGTGGTTGCGTAACAATGGGCGTTTAGTGGGGCAGAAACTGCATTGATAGTAAGTTGGTAGCACACCAGGTTGAAGTCACTGGCTACAATGAGCGTGGTCTCAGAGTATATTTCATCAAGTGCGCTCTTCACTTCTGCATGGAGTATGATGTAAACTATTGTCAGGGAAGCAGAAGGAAACTTGCGCAGCAGGTAGTAGGGATGGCACTTCACCTTTAGATATTCGAGGTCAGGGAGTAGTAACTCACCAGAGTCGTTATGTCTCAGCACCAGGAGGTGTTGATCAGGAGCCAGACCACTCTGCCCTTTGCCTTCCTGTGCGTCCATTTGGTGAATTGAAAAGCATTTGGTTGTAAGGCACAGTCTGGTGAACCAGGAGTGAGCCATGTCTCTGTAAAACAGAACACACAGTAGCCTCTGAATTTCCTCTGGTGGTGAGTCTAGCTTCAAATTCGTCCAGCTTGTTTTCAATGGCTTGGACATTTGCCTGGAGTATGCTGGGGAGGAGGGAGGAGAGGGGGTGCTCTTGAAACTCTATTATTTCAGTCTTACTTGCAGGCCAAGGTGTCTCCTACATTTCATGAGTGAGTGGCTGTTTCCTATTGGGCCGGGAGTTGGTGTGGATAGTCTGCCGTTCTGGAAAGTAAGTGTGTGCATCTGGTGGTGTCCTGGACAATGGTCGCAGTCTCAAACGCTCGGAGGGTTTTGTTCTCTGTCTGGCCTGACCTCTGTTAGATCCTCATGTGGTGCAGAAGGACATTGGGCCATCAATCAGCATCCAGGTCAGACCTAAGTGGCTAGTCACCTCATTGTTGTGGTCCCAGTCCTGGGCTTTCTAAGGTCAGATCCCGTTGGGCAGTTGGTTGTTTCTGAAGGTAGTAAGATTGCCAGACCAGGAAGTAAATTTAGGAGAACGTTGTTAATAATTTTGACAGATTTACAATTGAGATTGAAAGAGTAGAATAACTATAAAAGATGAGAGGATGATCTGTTGAGGGACAGTTCACAAAGAGTCACCACACTCCAGTGCCATCTCGGAGTCCAACCATTGGAAGATTCGCCCCCGATACCCATTGCGTCTAGATTTGCTAAGGTTCTGTGATGCCACACTCTGTCAAATGAAGCTTTAATATCAAGGGCTATCACTCTCATCTCACCTTGCAGTCATATGACATTGCAGAATCAGAACAGAGACGGGCCACAGGATGGAAACACATTGCTGTTCCACACTGGTGTTGGGGGTCAGGTACAGAGTGGTGGAAGGAGGGGCCAGGTTTGATAGTATTGGTTGGGGAGGGTTTGGATTATTTGTGTCTCGGGCACAGAAGGAACATGTTGGGTCCAGTGGCTGGAAGCATTGGATCTCAGGGAAGGGAAGTCATTTGAGAGTCTGGAAATGTCAAAGAAACATAGAATATAGGAGTAGGAGTGGGCTAGTCAGCTCTTTGAATTTGTGCCACCATTCAGTATGATTATGGCTGGTCATTGGACTAATAACCTTTTCCCAGTTTCTCCCCATATCCTTTCTCCCCATAGCCCCAAGAATTATATTTACATCTTTCTTGAAAGCCTTCAGTATTTTGGTGTCAACAATTTCCTGTAGCAAAGACTTCCACAGGCTCCCCACTCTCTGGGTGAAGAACTTTCTCTCACTTAGCCGTAAAAGGTCTACTGTGTATCCTGAGACTGTGACACTGGTTTCTAGACTCCACTGTCATTGAGAACATCCTTCTTGCATCTACCCTATGACTAATCATGCTAGAATTCTAAAGGTTTCTATGATATCCCCTTTCATTCTTCTAAACTCCAGTTAATAAAGTCCCTACCCAATCTAGTCTCTTCCCATACATCAATCCAGTCATCCCAGGAATCACTCTGGTAAGCCTTTGCTGCACTCCATCCAGAACCAGACCACCCTCAGATGAAAACTGCACACAGTACTGCAGGTGTGATCTCACCAGGGCCTGTGCAACTGCAACAAGATTTCCCTACTCCTGTACTCTGATCTTTTGCTATTAAAGCCTATATGCCATTTGCCGCCTTTCCTGCATGCTTACTTTCACCGACTCTTATATGAGGACACCCAGGTGTCATTGCACCTCCCCATTCCCCAATTTATCATATTTTTGGGATGGCAACCGGTGACTTGTGGAGTTCCACAGGGGTCGATGCTGGGACAACTATTCACATTACACGTTAACGATCTGGCTGAAAGAACTGAGGGTATTGTTGCTAAGTTTGCAGATGATACTCAGATAGGTGCAGGACAGCTAGTGTTAGAGGCAGAAGGACTTGGACAGGCTAGGAGAGTGGGCAAAGAAGTGGAATAAAATAAGGGAAAGTGTGAGGTTATACACTTTGGTAAGAAGAATAGAGGCTTATATTATTTTCTAAATGAGGAAAGGTTTCAGAAATCTGAAACACAAAGGTACATACGAGTCCTGTTCTGTCTCTTAAGGTTAACATGCACATTATTTGGCAGTTAAAGAAACAAATGCAATGTTAGCATTCATTTCAAGAGGACTTGGATACAAGAGCAGAGATGGACTGCTGAGGCTGTAGAAGGCTCTGGTCAGGCCACATTTGGAATATTGTGAGCAGTTTCAGGCTCTATTTAAAAGAATGTGTTGGCCCTGGAGGGGTCCAGCGAAGGTTCACAGGGAGTGAAGGGCTTGGCATGTGAGGAGCAGTTGAATTCTCTGGGTCTGTACTGGATGCAGTTTAGAAGGATGAGGGTGAAATCTTGTTGAAACTTACAGAATACTAAGAAACCTTAATAGAGTGGATGTGGACATTGCCACAGAAGGTTGTGGAGGCCAAGTCATTGAGTGTCTTTAAGCCAGAGATGGATAGATTTTTGATTAGTAAGGGGATTAAAGGTTACAAGACAAAGCAGGAGAATGGGGTTGAGAAATATCATCCATGATCAAATTGCAGAGCAGATTTGGTGGACTGAATGGCCTAATTATGCTCCTCTATTTTATGGCGCAAGTTATGAGCACTTGGACTGGACTTCTATCCCTTCCTGGGGTTTGGATTAAGAAATAATTATGCAGTGATTATATTGTGAACTGTGGTTTTTCTGGTTAGTACGTTTGCAGATGACATCAAAATTAGTCATGATGTGGAGATGCCGGTGTTGGACTAGGGTGTACAAAGTTGAAAATCACACAACACCAGGTTATAGTCCAACAGGTTTAATTGGAAGCACTAGCTTTCAGAGTGCCGCTCCTTCATCAGGTGATAGGCCTGGTGAAGGAGCAGTGCTCCGAAAGCTAGTGCTTCCAATTAAACGTGTTGGACTATAATCAAAATTAGTGACAGTAAAGAAAGTTTATTAAATGGGTCAATGGGCTGAAAAATGGCAGACAGTTCAATCTGGATTAATGCTAGGTATTGCATTTTGGTAGAACAAACAAGAGTAGGCTTATACAATTCATGGTAGGACATTGGAAATCGTAGAACAGAGGGATCTAGGGGTGCAGGTTCATAATTCTTTGAAGTTTGTGTCACATATAGACAGGGTGGTTAAAAAGACGTTTGGCACATTTGCCTTCACTGCTCAGTCCTTTGAGTACAGGAGTTGGGAGGTCATTTTGAGGTTATACAGGACCTTGATGAGGCCTCTTCTGGAATACTGTGTCCGGTTCTGGTTGCCCAGTTATAGGCAGGATATTATTAAGCTGGAGAGGTTTCAGAAGATATTTAGCAGGATGTTGATAGGTATGGAAGGTTTGAATTATAAAGAGAAGCTGGACAGGACTGGAGCATAGGAGACTGAGAGGCAACCTGATAGTAGAACAAAGAAAATTTACAGCCCAGGAACCAGCCCTTCGGTCCTCCAAGTCTGAGCCGATTCAAATGCATTGTCTAAACCTATCACCCGATTCCTTAGCATCTGTATCTCTCTGCTTCCCACCTACTCAAGCACCTGTCCAGACACACCTGAATCTTGCGTGCATGTCTCTACTATCTCTGCTGGCAACATGTTCCAGGCACCTACAACCAATAGTTTCTAAAATAATAAGAAATGTAGATAGAGTTACTGATAGGTGTCTTACCCTAAGATGATGGATTTCAAGACTAAGGGGCACATTTTTAAGGCGAGAAGAGAGATTTAAAAAAGATGAGACAAACTTTTTACACAGAGGGTAGGTTCATGTGTGGAATGAACTTGCTGAGGAAATGGTTTGGGATTATGTTTGGCCTGGGTTGGTTGGACTGAAGGGTCTGTTTCTGTGCTTTATGACTCTATGGTAAACCTGCTTTTTCAATAAGGATTTTGAGACCTTTTTGTGTAAGTTGTGTTAGTGTACATATTCCTTTTGTTGAACTTGTATGATTACCATCCCATGTTTCTCTCGCAGTTCCTGGCTTATGATACACAGCTTCTCCTGGGGAACAAACGCTATTCTCTAAGTCCTGAAGAATATGTATTTGGAGCACTCTGCCTATACACAGACATCATCTACATCTTCATGTTCCTCCTCCAGTTGTTTGGAAGTCGGGATTGAGCAACTTCAGACTCCTCAATGATTTTATATCATCATTTAAGCTGTACTTTTTTTTGTTTTATCTTGAGTGTTTTCAAGCAGCCACTAAGCCCTTCCCTTAAACCCCATCCACCTGTGAGATCAGTGATCATTTCCATTGCTTTTATTAAATTCTCTGATCTTGAATGTGCAATTATGAAGATTTTAGTCCCAAACCTTTTCACTCACTGTTCAGCTCCCTCCAGGGAATAAGGTACTTTGTTCTCTCTCCGTGCAATATACAGAGCTTCCCTGAGCTGGGAATGTCCCTAGGAAAGGAGCCAGTCCTGAAACAAACCTGTGTCAGAACACAGAGAAGCCTCTCTCTGATCTGAGCCTACAACCCTCACTCTGTTGTAACTTAAGCTTTAAATGTCAAAAGCATGTAACAGCCCAGTTCTGTTCCATCCATAGTGATGCTGGTGGCTGATTGGTAGACACTCTGATGTATTAACCAAAGTGAGTAGCATCAAAACTACACATTCACTCAGTGAGGTTGTCCAAGGGTCAGCATTTGTGGTGGAATTTCTCCTTGCCCTCATTAGCCATGTTCTCTGTAGCTCCCCACGGACTAGAGAACATGACCTTAGCAGATCACTCCCCCTTATAACTTTTTTTATAACCTAAACTGGATTTTGGTTTCAGTGTATTTTGTGTTGTGTAATGTCCCAGGCACAATTGTCAGTTTGGATAAATTCTACCTGTGTTCTGCTTTAAACAGAACGTTTTGTATTTTGGTTCTGGTTGGCAGGTTTAACAACCTTGTGAACGCACATAACTCAGTAAATAAGGCAGCAAAATCTTATTAAGTCCCTAAATGATTCTGCTGCATGCTGTTACCTGTTCCCGAATCAACAGTCAGTGCCTGTCCTTTCACCACCTGTTTTTTTGACTGTTTCTCACAAATACACCTAGGTAATTCCCATATCCCTGTTATGGAGCAGAGTTGGCAGCAGCCAAGTGCTGATGTGTTGTGGCATGTTTCAATGTTAGTCTTACTCAGTCTGCCACCTCCAACCCCACTGCATCATCCACTACTCCCTGTGTAGCCTGCAGCACTGGCAATTCTGATGTGCTTTCTATTGCTGATGTGGGTGGTACTTTGTCCTTTGTCTGGTCATCCCAATGTGTGAAGTCAGCAGCCCTCAGCACACCAGTGATTGCAGGCTGTAATACAAGCAGGTTCTCTCCATGTTCTGCCTAGACCAAGGCAGCCTCTGTCCTTGAAACTTTCTTTCAGTGAAAAGTAGAAGTGAACAAAAACAGGTGAATGGCCTTTCAAAAACAAGAATAGACTTTCAGGCAGTGTATTAATGTGAAATTTGTGATAGTATTTTTTAAAATATTTGCAATCTTTGTGCTCTTTTAATTAAATATTGTTACTGCCTTTTCAATTTGTCTGGAAGCTGTTTCCTTTCAGTAACTACAATGATAATAATATTTCTGTACCAGCTCTTTGAAAGAGATATCCAATTAACCATAGCTTCTCCCTGTTCTTCTTCCAGAACCTTTCAAACATTCCCATTCAAATATTCAGAGCTGAAAATGTGTTGCTGGAAAAATGCAGCAGGTCAGAGCGTATCCAAGGAGCAGAAGAATCGACGTTTTGGGCATAAGCCCTTCTTCAGCCTGAAGAAGGGCTTATGCCCGAAACGTCGATTCTCTTGCTCCTTGGATGCTGCCTGACCTGCTGCGCTTTTCCAGCAACACATTTTTCAGCTCTGATCTCCAACATCTGCAGTCCTCACTTTCTCCCCATTTAAATATTCATCCTATTCCTTTTGACAACTACTGAATTGGCTTCCACCACACTTTCAAGCAGCTTATTCTATTAAAATATATTGTCTTTGTAATTCATTGACAGGATGTAGGTGTTACTGGCTAGGCCAGCATTTATTGACAATTCCTAATTGCTCAGATAGCAGTTAAAAAGTATCAACCACATAGCTATTGGTCTGGAGTCACCTGTAGTTGAGTGTGTGTTGCTGGAAAAGCACAGCAGGTCAGGCAGCATCCAAACAGCAGGAGAATCAACGTTTTGGGCTAGAGCCCTTCATCAGGTGAGGACTTGGGGAGAACAGTGAGAGAGGGACTCGCTGAGATCTTTGTGAGAAAGGAGGAGAACTTCTTCAAGGTAGGCATCCTTGGAAGAGGATTCACAGTAAGGTTGACTCCAACTAGGAGACAGTGAGGTCTGCAGATGCTGGAGATCAAGAGTTGAGAGTGTGGTGCTGGAAAAGCATAACAGGTCAGGCAGCATCCGAGGAGCAGGAAAATCGACGTTTCGGGCCGGAGCCATTCATCAGGATTCCTAATGAAGGGCTTTTGCCCGAAACGTTGATTCTCCTGCTCCTTGGATGTTGCCTGACCTGCTGTGCTTTTCCAACATCACTCTCGACTCTGATCCCCAGCATCTGCAGACCTCACTGTCTCTTAGTTGGAGTCACGTGTAAGCCAGACCAAGTAAGGGTCGCAGTACTTAGCTAGATGGGTTTCTAATAACAATCTGCAACTATTTCATTTTTACAGTCTTAATTCCAGATTTTTTATTGAATTCAAATACTGACATTTTCCACAGTCAGGTTTTGAACCCAGGTTCCCAAAACATTAACAGGCTAAGTGATAATACCATCAGGCCATCACCTCCGCATGTCAGATGCTGACCTGCCATTAGAAACAAACCTCATAATTTTGAGCACGTGTTATATCTCCCCTTAATCATTCTGCTCCAAAGAGAACAATCCCAGCTACATTCTCCACTCCTTCTCAGCTTATCCTTTGCATACCATTCTGATAACTCACCACTACACTTCCCCAAGAATGGGAACAAAGGCTGCAACAGCTCAATGTAGCTCCTTTTCCTTTCTCAGCAACAACCAATTCTTTATAACCACAATTATGGTGTGTAATAGAAATACAGAAACAGGAGTAGGCTTCAGCCTTTCAAGATTGCTTCACCATTCAACATGATCGTGACTTATCATCCAACCCAATGCCCTGTTCCCTTTCTCCCTGTATCTATCTATACCTTTAGCCTGAAGAATCATCTAACTCCTTGAAAATGTTCAATATTTTATCCTCAATTACTTTCTGTGTCAGAGAATTCCACAGGCTTGTCACTCTCTCAATTAAAAAAAAACCCTTTTGCCAGCAATTAGTTTTTTTGATTTGGCTGACATTTCAACAAGTGCTTGATTTGTTTTTGCTTCAGTTTATTGCAGAGGTGGATCAGGATGTGGGTTGGCACATGTTCCTCTTTGGTCTGTGTAGGACATGGTTCATCACAGCTTGCACAGTGAGGGGTGGACGTGTGATCAGTCAATTTGACATAGGTTGGCTAGAATTTGACCAACACAACACAGTTTCAAACCACATTTAGCAATTGAGGTAGACATTACAACAGAGGAAGCGATCAACCCACTGCCTTCTGCTCCCCTATGGCCCCATTAACAGTGTTGGTGGGAGCATGACACTGATATCAGGGTTGCAGTTCAGTTCTCTTTATGTGTCATTTAGTTTTGCTATCAATCACTGTAGCTTTGCCTTTTCATCTTGAAATCATAAAATCCAGAAACTTGAGCTCACAATCCAGGCTGCTGCTCAGTGTAATATAGAGAGACTGCTGCACTGTAGAAGGGGCCATCTTTCAGGACAGGACATTAAACCAACCCCCATCTGTCCTTCTAGTAAATGCAAAAGATCCCAGCTTTACTAATTAAAAAAAGTGGTTATTCCTGATGTTCTGGTCAATATTTATCTTTCAATCAACATCACAAAAACACTAGCTTGGTGTTTCCCTACCAAATGTACTTCATTGATTAAACATTTCAAGGAAAAAGGGAAAGGTATAACCAACGGCTTGAAAATTTAATACGTTTTTAGAAAATTAAAAGACTTGACACAAGACAGCAAAGACTGGAAGCCAAAATCTGTCATCAGTCAAGAGCACATACTGATGTTGTCCTTCTGAGCCCTTAGAAACTCCAGTGCAAACATCTACCACTATTGTTACTGGCACAATCTCACTTTAATGAGGCATAGTCACCAAATTCATGATGACAAAGTCACTTTTAACTGATTATCTAGCTAAATGGTTATATTACTGTCCCATCACAGAAACCTCACTAGTCTCTCTGAGTGAGACTTTATTCTGAGATTTGGCTGCAGCCTTGTGTACAATTCTCTTTGTAACCATAAACTGCTAATACAGCAGATAACTGCAACATTCCAAGTATTTCAGAGCCTTTTAGGAGCGAGACTCTGCCTACTTTGGATAAAAGCTAGCTTTAGCAATGACAAGAGTTAGCAAATGTTCTTTTTTTATTAATTGTTTTGCATTTGAGTAAGAATAAAGTTTTGCAATCCAGCAAGATCTACCTCCTTGATTTTCTGTTACTACACTTTATCTGATCCATAGTCATAGTGTTATGATCCACAGACTGAATGATTATTTTTCTACCATTCATAGATAAAAACAAACACAAAAGTGTTTGTATTAACTAGATGACCTAATTATAACAAGTGCTTCAATGGGCTCCCAAGCAACACAACATTAGCAAAGTAGGAGGCGAGAGCTCCTTATTCGTTATTCTATGGAGAAAAGATGTATAATCAGATTGTGCATGTAGTTATCATGTAGAGTGGGAGCTACATCAGTGACCCCTGGACTTCGGACTCTACAGAAACACTTTACTCAATGACAGACATTTGGCAAAGAAAAGTGCTCAATAAACACACATGAACGTAGGTATGAGAGCATCAACATGGGCACTCAAACAGCATACATCAACATAGACACAAACATGCCATCAAGGACATATAAACGCATGTGTTGATATGCGCTCGAGAGTACGCATGTTAACAGACAAAAATACCATAAACAGGAATACACATCAGGACAGTCAAAAACATGAAATCACACATAACAGATGAAAGAGTCCATTATATACCTATGCAATAACAAAAAATATGCATAGCCTGAGAAGACAGACAAGAAGGTGGCCAAAGTTAAAAGTCATACAACACCAGGTTATAGTCCAACAGGTTTATATGGAATATGTTGGGACTATAACCTGGTGTTGTGTGATATTTAATTTTGCCTACCCCAGTCCAACACCGGCATCTCCAAATCATGACAAGAACTGTAGTGAATCTAATCTAATCTAATCTAATCTAATCTAATCTAATCTTAAAAAAAAGGCAGAATACAAAGCAAACAGGCAAACTTTCAAATTTCACAATACTTATTTACCAAAACAAAGCTCTCTCACGATAAAGCTGTAAAGAATGTAAAGAAAAAAAACCCTCCAGAAAACAGGGTGTGCAGCAGAGATTCTGTTAGTCTCCACATTAACACTTTACTCGACGTTATTTGCTTATTAATAAAACTGCCTAAATCACACAATTATACAGCCACAACATCCATGTTAACATACAGATAAACAGAAGCACGTGTAATGACACACATGAGAATGTACATACATGATAACAGGGACAGCAAGTGAGAGCAGACATGAATACACAGACAGGACTGTATAGCATGTTCATATCTAATTATACTGGTAAAGACAATTGCACAATAACCTACATGACATTTGCATACATGAAACATATGTGCAAGATAGATACATGAGGACAAACAAAACGACAACACTGACATGTACACAATGACACACGCACACAGACAGCAAACAGGTTTCACACAATTCCTTACAAACAAAAAGTGCTTTCTCTTAAATGTAATGGAATGCTAACAAAAACCCTTCCAGAAAGAACACTCATTGTCAGAAGCCCCAGTTGTCTGTCCTCTTGGCTGGTCCAGGCAGCAGGAGCTGTGGCTGGTTCCATCTGACTGACATTAAAGATGGGTTGACTGAGGCAGCTCCATATCTCTCACCTACCCCTTAAGGGGGGCAGAAATCTGCAAAGTAGGGATGCTGCAAGGCTTCTTCAGCTGAAATCCTTTGCACTGGGTTACATTTCAGCAGATTCTGTAAATAAAAACAAAAAAGGGACAAATATATTTCAGGGCACAAACAGGACAATTGTAAATACTGTCCTTGCACAGGGGAGGGGGTAAAACTTGCAAAGATGGGCAGCTACAGGTCATTCTGCTGAAACGCAATCGACAAATTGGGGACACTGTTTCTAAAGCGCGAACCTTTGAAGTGTGTATTGGTTATAATGTGATTCTGGCCTCATTAGCTGAAATGGTGCTGCTATTATGTGATTTTTTGTAACACAGGATTGCACAAGAACGGAACTACCACGTTATAGCAGAATTGATTGCATTGGTATTCCTCCAAAAAACTTTGACACAAGCAAGTTTTTTTTAATGTAATCCCAATTTGTTAAGGGCCACGAAAAAAATTGAAAAATGTTAGGTAGGCAAGGAACAAATTCAATAGGGAGGCAGGGTACACAAATAGAAAATATCAACATCTTATATAAAGCACAGAAACAGGCCATTTGGCCCAATCAGTCCATGCTCTGGTCAAGCCTCCTCCCATCTTTCCTTAAATTTAAATCTGTGGGACAGAGTTCCACATTCTCACCACCCTTTAGATAAACAAGTTTCTGCCGAATTCCCTGTTAGGTCTCTTGGTAATTATATTATTTTGGTGATCCCTGGTTCTGGTCTTCCCCACAACAGGAAACATTCTCTGCATCCACGCAATCAAAACCTTTTATAATTTAGAAGACCACAATCAGATCACTCCCTCAGCTTCCTTCTTTCAACAGAAACAGCTGGCCAATCCTGTTAGACACGATTACAGTTCTGTTGTGATCTACAAAAATCATCTCCGCACCAAAACGTATGGTGTTCTCAGTGTTTGGAAAAGCAGGTGCTGGAGATCTCTCATCAACTCTTCGGCTCCTCACATGCTGCCTGACCTGCTGTGTTTTTCCAGCACCACTTCTCAGTGAATATTTTGTAAAGTAAAAAGTGACAATAAATTACTATTTTATTCGTTCTTATAACAAGGTTAACAGAACTGTGCACAGTCTTCTCAGTGAGGCCTAACCATGTTTTTTGGACAGCACTTGTTGCTCATCCCAATTGCCCTTTACTGAGGGGCTCGCTCAATCATTTCGGAGGGCATTTAAAAGTAAACTGCATAGGATAAATAGACAAAGTATTTTCCCTGGGGCCGGGGAGTCCAGAACTAGAGGGCATAGGTTTAGGGTGAGAGGGGAAAGATACAAAAGAGACCTAAAGGACAGCTTTTTCACGCAGAGGGTGGTACGTGTATGGAATGAGCTGCCAGAGGAAGTGGTGGAAGCTGGTACAATTGCAATATTTAAGAGGCATTTGGATGGGTATATGAATAGGGAGGGTTTGGAGGGATACGGGCCAGGTGCTGGCAGGTGGGACTAGATTGGGTTGGGATATCTGGTCGGCATGGACAGGTTGGACCGAAGGGTCTGTTTCCATGCTATACATCTCTATGACTATGGAGTCATGTGTAGGTCAGACCATGTAAAGGTAACAGATTTCCTTTTCTAAAGGGATATTAGTGAACCAGACGGGTTTTTATAGCAACTATCTAGAAACTAGTGTTCGATTCTCAATACATTAATTGAACTTCGTCAAGGGCAGGTTGTGTCTCACAAACTCATCGAGCTTTTTGAGAAGGTAACCAAGTATGTAGATGAGGGTAGCGCAGTTGACATGGTATACATGGACTTCAATAAAGCCTTTGATAAGGTTCCACATGGTAGGCTGATGGAGAAAATGCAGACGCATGGAATTGAGGGTGATTTAGCAGCTTGGATTAGAAACTGGCTTTCTGGAAGACAGCAGTGAGTGGTGGTTGATGGAAAATATTCAGCCTGGAGTTCAGTTACTGGTGGTGTGCCACAAGGATCTGTTTTGGGACCACTGTTGTTGGTCATTTTTATAAATTACTTAGACGCAGGCATAGGTGGATGGATTAGTAAATTTGCAGACGACACTAAAGTCGGTGGACAGTTTGGAAGAATGTTACAGGTTGCAGGGGGACTTGGATAAACTGCAGAATTGGGCTGAGAGGTGGCAAATGGAGTTAAATGCAGCTAAATGTGAGGTGATGCACTTTGGGAAGAATAACAGGAAGGCAGAGTACTTGATCATGTGGATGTGCAGAGGGATCTTGGAGTCCATGTACATAGATCCCTGAAAGTTGTCACCCAAGTTGATAGTGCTGTTAAGAAGGCATATGGTGTGTTCGGTTTCATTCATAGAGGGATTGAGTTCTGGAGCCACAATATTATGCTGCAACTATACAAAACGTTAGTGCGGCCACACTTGGAATATTGTGTACAGTTCTAGTCCCCATATTTCGGGAAGGACGTGGAAGCATTGGAAAAGGTGCAGAGGTGATTTACCAGGATGTTGCTTGGTCTGGAGAGAAGGTCTTATGAGGAAAGGCTGAGAGACTTGGGTCTGTTCTCATTGGAAAGAAGGCGGCTAAGAGGTGATTTGATAGAGACATACAAGATGATCAGAGGATTAGATAGGGTAGACAGTGAAAGTCTTTTCCCTAGGATGATGACGTCAGCGTGTACGAGGGGTCATAATTACAAATTGAGGGGTGATAGATTTAAGACAATATCAGAGGCAGGTTCTTCACTCAGGAGAGTGGTAAGGGCGTGGAATGCCCTGCCTGCCAATGTAGTTAACTCAGCCACATTAGGGAGATTTAAACAATCCTTGGATAAGCACATGGATGATTTTGGAATAGTGTAGGGGGACGAGCTGAGAATAGTTCACAGGTTGGTGCAACATCGAGGGCCAAAAGGCCTGTTCTGCGCTGTATTGTTCTATGTTCTAACTTAAACATTCCACCAGCTGTTATCGTGGGATTTGGGCCTTTTCCCCCAAGAACATTAGTCTGAGCTTCTGGATTACTAGCCGCAATGACATTAAAACTACACCTATCTCTGATACAGGTTTAGAATAACTTTCCTACTTTTCAAACCTATTCCTCTAGAAATAAAGCTTATTGTTTGATTTGGCTTTTTGTTTTTGCCTTGCCCACCTGTGGCACGACTTTTAGTGAGCGCTGTATTTGTTCTCAGAGACCCCTTGGTGTCTCTATCCCATCTAAATGTCTGAGCCTGCTCTTCCAAACCTATCTCACATTTATTATTGTTGAACTTCATTTGCCGGTTATTTGCCCATTTTCCAAGTTTATTAAATTCTCCTGTAATCGGGTGCAGTTTTGCTCGGAACTGACTATCTGCCTCTCTGATTTGGTGTCATCCACAAATTTAGAAAATACATTTTTAATTCCAAAGTCCATATTGTTAATGTAATGTGATGGGAACAGCAGTCCCAGTATGATTCCTGTGGACATTCTGAAAAACTCCCACTCTCTGTTTTCAGTCTTGAAGCCAGGAAACAAAGTATTTGGATACTTGTCCTGAATCCACATTTTCTGACCTGATTCATTAGTTTATTATGAGGCACATTATCAAAGGTTTTAATAAAAGTTAGAAATATTACATCTCTGACATTACTGTTGCCTAATGTGTGGCACCACCTTAAACAAGTTCAATAACGTTGGCCCCCTTTGGAAATCAATGCTGGCTACTGATCAATGGCACAGGAGGAGTCCATTCTTTGAACTATCTCAAGAGAAAACAAAAATGAGAAAACATGGGAGCGTGGGACCAGATGAATCACCCTTGCATCGAAACAGCATAGACATCACGGTCAAATAGCCTCCTCTGTGCTGGAACTATTTTTTTGATTCTATAAAATCTTTTGCATGAGGTTTAAACCTTCAAGCTTCTGAATCAGACATAAATGTTTCATCAGAGAGCTAGCAGACTGGAGGAGTTAACAAGTACAACTTTAATGGCTCAATTCTGATGGGAATGGTTTAGTGCCCAAAGTGTTGCTTACCTGGAGTAGGTCTCGTCCAGTAGTGTTGAGTTTAGGAACAACATTTAGTAAAGATGTTGTTGCAGGATACATGGGATAGGGCTGGAAAAGAACAATCAGAGATTCATGTCAAATTACCCACGAGAGATTACACTGGATGGATGAGTCTTATAGTGGGCATACACTAAAATCATTAATAATTAGTCTGATACCCTGCTCTCCTGCCCTCCCTCTCCAGGATTCTCACTCTAGCTGCAGTGCTTGTGATTCTCATATGCACCATCAATAAATGCTGCAATAGTCCAAAAAGACTTTGGTTTGGAACACCAACTGTTTCACTCTCCAGAGATGCTGCTAGACCTGCTGAGTTTCTCTAGCATTCTCAGTGTTTGTTTCAGATCTCCAGCATCTCCAGCATTGTTTCTATTGAGAGCCTATAAATGCTGATCTTGCCAGCAGTGCCCACATCCCATAAATAAATTCTAGACACTCACTAGCGCCACTACGTCAAATACATTAGCCAGGCTCTGATTAAGGGGGCAAAAGTGAGGACTGCAGATGCTGGAGATTAGAGTCGAGAGTGTGGTGCTGGAAAAGCACAGCTGGTCAGGCAGCATCCGAGGAGCAGGAGAGTCAACGTTTCGGGCAAAAAGATCTTCATCAGGCTCTGATTAATTCTAGGTTGCCAATAGGGACTTTTGGATCGGTCATGCAATTCCCAGCACAGCTACTGAGTGATTAATACAGACACGCCAACACACAATGAGAAATGGAACTTAAAAACCAAGACACAGGGTCTGGAGTCAAAGGAAAATGAGGTTAGAAAAGGTCAGGAACCAAGGAGGAGAAGAGGTGGCCAACAGGGAGACGGGGTGATGAGAGGGGGAGGGGGCCTCAGATTTCTGTCTGGCCTTGCACCAATCTCTAAACTATGGGCAAGCAATAATCCCAATTCCCATAAACCCAAATCCTTCAACCAATCAGAAAGACATGGACTCTGCTTCAAACACAGATATCATCCCTTTGTAATTTTAAACACAACATAGAATCATCCTTTCGGCTTTGCTGTGCTAATGTAAATTCTCCTCATAAGAGGACACTGAGGCTGACTGTAGTAGGAATGCTCCATTCACCTTGTAGTCGGGTAGTTTGGTCATGGACGGCCACTGCTCCTCTGTTGGGGTTCCCAGCAAAGTAAAACAGTTAAGGAACATTCAGGGAAGTGGGTTAGATTGAGATTTGGAAAAAGATAAGGAAGGAGATGAGACACATGTGGGTGTGAGACAGAGGCAGGGTCAGGTCGAAACTGAGAGAACAGTAGCTTTGACATAATCAGAACCTCTGCAGCAGCAGTTTCTCCTCCTGTCACTATAAAACCTCAGGATCTAACTCTCTCCTTATCGTGATTTACATCCTGCTCCTTGCTGTCGCCGCTGGACAGACACAGGCATGGCTTCTAACAGGACAAGCTAACCCTGAGCTCAAACTCACAATCATCCAGTTTCATTCAGCCGGACTGTCCACCTCATTGGGCCAAGCCTCAAAACAGTTGATTACAGTCAGTCAAACACAGAGGAGACCTTGTTGTTGGGTTCACTACAAACCACGAGCGTTCCCATCTCACTGCCTGACTGCCTCGCCCAGCTGTGGAAACCCATGAGTTGATGGGTTTGCTGAGATGAGTATCACATGACACCTCCTCCCTTGTCACTATCCTCTCTTCCCAGCTCCAAACATTATCCAATAACTCTGTGCCTCAGTTTCACAGCTGACTGTAGATACGTTCACCAGTGACAACCTCAGTCACTCTGTAACGTAGCAACGGGCAGGGTTATTTAACTCGGAACTGTTCCACACTGCACAGAGATCATGGCCATTCTGTGAGCTAACTCTATGTGCTGACCTTTCCCCTCAATAATTTCAGTTAACAAATATATCAATCCCAAATTTAAAATTAACAACTGATTTAGCATCAACTGACATTCGTGGATGAGAGTTCCACATTTCCACACCACCTTCTGTTTGAAAGTGTTTCTTAAAGGCTGTTGGCTGTTTTTCTCAGTTTTCAGTCCCATTGTCAGCATTTGTTATCCAAATCCAACTGCCCTTAAACCGAGTGGTTTATTCAGGCATTTCAAAGGTACTTAAGAGACAACCACATTGCTGGAATCACATGTAGGTCAGACTAGGTAAAGGTGGCAGTTTCTTTCCCCAAGGACATTACTGATCCAGACGGAGCTTTACATCAACAATAACAGCTAGCTTTGAATTCTAAATGTTACTGAATTCAAATTCATCTGCCATGATGGGATTCAAACTCAGATCTGGATACCATTAAGCTGGGGTTGTGGATTACTAGTCCACTGGATCCACAGGTAAGATGCTTCCAAATTTTCTCCCTCCTTTTTAAATAGCAGAGTTCTATTCGCCACCCTCCAATCTGCAGGAATTGTTCCAATGTCTACAGAATCTTACATGACCACCAATACATCCACTGTTTCCATGACCACTTCCTTTAACATTCTGGGATATAGACTATCAGACCCTGGGGATTTCTGTTTTCAGCCCCATTAATTTCTTCCGCATCAATCCTTCGATTTTTACACATTTACAGCTCTTGCGGTCTGCTTTTATATCCCTGTACCTTCTCATTGGAGTGGCAGTATGCAATCAGCCCTTCGTGCCTGCTTAACCATTTGATGATGGCTGATCTTATCCTAGTCTCAGCTCTCCGTCCTGCCTGCTCCCCAGAGATCTTCATCCCACTTTTCATTGGAACCATATTGATTTCTTTCTTGAATCTGCCGATTGATCGTGCCTCCACTGTGAGCTCCACAGATACACAACCATCTCAGAGAAGTAATTTCTCCTTATCTCAGTATTGAACCTACCCCAGCTCACTCTATTGTTTGAGACTGTCCCACATGGGGGAACATCTGTTCAACGTCCACTTTAAGATTTTAATTACCACAATCAGATCCCCTCTCATTCCTCTGCACTCTAGTGAGTAAAAGCCCAAGCTATTCAACCACTCCTCATATAACAGCCCTACTTGCTCTATTTCCCCCTCTTAAGCATCCACACCTTTGACCCGCCCCCACCCAACTAGTAAGCCCCTCCCTGATCGCGGATTGCTCTGCCCTTTATTTGTACATCATCTCCCACAGCCTTCATTCTTCTGCCCCCAGCTTCCTGAGTAGGCATACCTTCACTCTAACATTGTCAGCTGAACATTTAGTCACAAATCCTCCAAGCCCTACATTCTCATCTAGGAACTTTCTCAAAACTTATTGTAACCATGATTCATCCAGTTCTAAAACTTCCCTTCCGAGGTCCTGGCCTCAGTTCCTCTGATAGCTCAGGATGCAATGTCCAGAAAAGCGGCTACTTTTACTGAAATCTTCCCCATGACCAAAAGCACAGGGTTCAAAAAGGATATCGGAAAATCCTCTTCAATTGATCATCTACATCATTCCCTGGGAACAGTGGCCTTCCTGCATTTGCTAACTCTGCAAAAGAAAACATTTTGTTTTAGTGGGAAGCTTCCAAAAGAATTATTTCATCCAAAATAAAAACAATTCTCAAACTGCACACAAACTAATAAATGGCATTTTAATCCCATGGGATCATTTTCTTTTCATTACTTATTGTACTCAGTATCAATCTATCAAAGTAAAAATGGAAATAAACACAAAATGCTGGGGAAGCTCAGCAGGTCTGGCAACATCCATGAAGAGAGAAAGAGAGTTCTTCTTGAGTCTAAAATGAACCAAGGAGACAGGTTGAAAAGTGACGAGTTTTAGGCTGTAGAGAAAGTTGGGGAAGGAGTGAAATAGATTATTTCTCCAGTTCCTGACTGGAGCAGGAATTGACACCGATGAAGTCGACAATGTCTTGGAGAAAGAGTTGTGTCAGGAGCTCTGAGTGGGACAGCAACAAGGAAGGTACAATATACCGCACAGACATCACTAGGGCCTAGCCAGGATTCCATGGCCACACCTTTCATTGAGAGGAACGTTAAAGGGGAAACTGTTCAACAAGAGGACAGGCTCAGCCAGGAGGAGGAGGGTGTGATGGTTGGGGAATGTTCAAGTCTTAATTCAGGCAAGTAGCAGAGATTCCTGGACTGGCCTGGAGGGGGAGGAGGCAGGGCCAGGAGAATGGAAATAGTTGAAATGCAATGAGGTATCAGAAGAATCATGAATGTGGAAAATGGTTTGATGCATCAGGTCTGTGACCTACCTGCAAATATACAGCCAGCTGACCACATGTCTATGGAAGTGGAGTAGAGCTTCGCACCAAACAACACATCTGGGGGACGATACCACAGCGTCACCACCTGCAAGGAGCCAAGGACAAGTTAAGAAAGACCCACACTCCCACCATCAGGGCATCGACAGCTGTGTCTAAAGAACGATCCTGCACACAGCCAGCCAATCCAAATCAAGATTCAAACAGAAGCAGAATAAGTTTTTACCTTTTACCTAAACAAATTATCAGTTAATCAGGAAGCAGGGTGAGGAGTAAATGTGAGTGCTGATTTTAGGGAGATTAAATACTATAGGCAGTCACAATGTGTGCATATTTCTGATGGCTTACTGAGTTTGTTAAGAAGCGCAGTTTAGATTTGATACATTACTTAATTAGATAAAGAAAGCATACAACAGTGGCAACTGAGGATGGTTCAATGATATCAGAAAGGACACAGCTTATTGGTGCAGTGTGTTTCAGTTTCATTGAAGGCAGCAACCTGCTATCCAGTCAAGGGTTTCAGGAACTCTACCCTAGGTCTTCTTGTGACCCACCTGAAGAAGACAACTCCTGAGGAAGACCACCCTCTGAATCAAGCACTTATTGATATTCCTTATTCCTGGGGGTTGCTTGCCTACTCTGCTGTTAATCAATTATCTGAATCCTTTTGGCCAATGACCATGGGACAGATACTCATATCATCAGGATGCCAGAGTCGACAAGTGTGGTGTTGGAAAAGCACAGCAGGTCAGGCAGCATCCAAGGAGCAGGGGAGTGAGCATGAGCCCTTCATCAGGAATGACAGGGACCCAAGGGGGCTGAGAGATAAATGGGAGGGGGTTGGAGCTGCAGGGCGGTAGCTGGGAATGCAATTGAGAGATGAAGGTGAGGGGTGATGGTGATAGGCCACAGAGAAGGTGGAGTGGAGAGGTGGGAATGGAAATGGACAAATAGGACCATTCAAGAGGGCAGTGCCAAGTCAGAGGGTTGGAGCTCAGATAAGGTGAGGGCAGGAGAAATGAGGAAACTGGTGAATCAACATTGATCCCTGTGATTAGAGGGTCCCAAGGCAGAAGATGAGGCGTTTTTCCTCCAGGTGTCAGGTGACTAGAATTTGGCAGTGGAGGAAGCCCAGGACTTGCATGTCCTTGGAAGAGTGGGAGGGGGAGTTAAAGTGTTCGGCCCACAGGGCAGTCTCCATTTCTGGCAACTGACTCAACACGGACATCTACTTCAAACCCACTGACTCCCACAGCTACCTGGACTACACATCCTCCCACCCTGCCTCCTGTAAAAACACTGTCCCTCACTCCCCATTCCTCTGCTCCTAGGAGGACCAATTCCACCAGAGAACATTCAAATGGCTGCTTTTTCAAAGACAATTTCCCTTCCCAATGTATCTCCTCCACTTCCCACACCTCTGCCCTTGAACCCCACCCCTTCAATCACAACAAGGACAGAATCCCCTCTGGTCCTCACCTTCCAACCCACCACTCTCTGGATACAATGCATCATCCTCCACCATTTCTGCCAGCTACAAACAGACCCCACCACCAGAGATATATTTCCCTCCCACCCCCAACTCCGTTCTGGAGAGACCATTTCCTCTGTGACTCCCTTGTTAGGTCAATGCCTCCCAACAACCCACCCTCCACTCCCAGAACCTTCCTTTGCCACCGCAAGAGGTGTAGAAACTGCACCCACGCTGCCCCTTCACTCCATCCTAGGCCCCAAAGGATCCTTCCACATCTGACAGAGATTTAGCTGTACTTCCACACCCACACCCACACACACACACACACACACACACACACACAGAGGGCCGAAGAGCCTGTACTGTGCTGTAATATTCTACATCATCTACTGTGTCCGTTTCTCTCGATGTGGTCTCCTCTACATTGGGGAGACAGGATGTCAACTTGCAGAATGTTTCAGAGAACATCTCTGGGACACATGCACCAACCAATCTTACCGGCCCGTGGCTGAATACTTCAACTCCCCCTCTCACTCCACAAAGGACATGCAAGTCCTTGGCCTCTTCCATCGCAAACTCTAACCATCCAATGCTTAGAGGAAGTACACCTCATCTTCTGCCTTGGGACCCTCTAACCATATGGGATCAATGTTGATTTCATCAGTTTCCCCATTTCCCCTCCCTCCATCCTTTCCCAGATCCAACCCTCTACCTCAACACCACACTCTTGAACAGTCCTACCTGTCCACCTCCATTCTCACCTATCCGCTCCACCCTCCTCTCCGACCATCAGCTCCCCCACCTTCATCTACCTATCACATTCTCAGCTACCTTGCCCCCAGCCTCCTTGCATCCATCTTGCCAGCAACCCCCACCCCATGCCTGATGAACAGCTCATGCTCGAAACATCAATTCTCCTGCTCCTCGGATGCTGCCTGACCGGCTGTGCTTTTCCAGTGCCACACTCTTCGACCCTGATCTCCAGCATCTGCAGTCCTCACTTTCTCCTATGTCTGGATACCAGGAGTTGTAAGAATTGTTAGAAAGTCTCAAAGCAGCAGCACCCCACCACCTTCACACAGCCAATGAAAGACACTGACCCAGTCAGCAACGTCACATGTGAATTAAAAAAAAACATTTTTGTCTGAATGGGAGAATGTGACATGTGGAATACCACAGGGGTCTGTGCTGGGCCCTCAAACTTCGACTATTTACATCAATTACTTAGCCGAGCGAGTGAAGGCAGACAACACCGAGAGAGGCAGGAAAGTCAACTGTAAATTGTGCAGAAGTCAAGAAAGTTGCAGACGGTTAAAGATAGATTGAGTGAGTGAGCAAAATTCCGGAAGACAAGTATAATGTGAGAAAATTTGAAGCTGTTTACTTTTGTAGGAGACTAAAAAAGCAATAGGGATTAAATGCAATTTTATTAAAATATGTTATAACAGAAGTAGGACAACATCTCGTGGCTCATTATGGTGACGCACAGTGAGTCAGACATGAAAACCCTAAGCAGCAGAAATTACCCCTGTACCAGTTTCCAAAGCAAACTAGAAGATATAAACAGATCAGAGAGGTGGGCTTGGAGGGGCAAATTCCTCTTCCTCACCTTTACTGAAAGGAGGCTACGTGGGAATATTTGAGATTGAAAACTACCCAGCCCGATGCCACACTGGCAAGTATCAACAAATAGGAAAGGTGCTTTGACGTGCAATTGCAGAGCTGTTATACCAAGGGATCCAGCTTTATTCTGACAGTTTATGAGAAGAGTCTGGGAAGGTGATTTGAAATTTTTTTCCTACCTCTGCAGAGTAACATCGGACAGGGATTCCAAACGCTCGGGCAAGCCCAAAATCAGCCAGCTTCAGCTCACCGTTCTGTCAGAGGGTAACAGAAAGCACAGCGGCACTGACTTACAATTCTCACAGACATCACTGCCAGCCTCTCCTAACAGAGATTTCCCAGAACAGACACCCCTTCCATCCCACAATGCTTCCCAGGACAGACAGCAGATTTCTCAGCCCCAGAGGGAGGGCACCCCCTCGACCATTAACATCTTGTCTACACATCCCTCTGAAGGGCTTGTACATCGAGCAGTATCTCAGGGTCACAGTAGTTCCTCTGAGCATCTCACGAATTTTGTGCAGCCCTTCGCAAAAGCCTCCAGGCCCCTCATGAGGGTCCTTCTGACTCTGATGGTTTTTGCTGTCCACTCAGACTCACCCTGTTGATCAGGAGGTTTTGTGGTTTCAGGTCTCTGTGCAGCACGTTCCTGCTGTGACAGAACGCCAAACCCTTCAGTAACTGATACATAAACGACTGCAGGAAAACAACAAAAGAAATTGCGAGATTAAAGATAGACAAGTTTGCCCAGGAAGTGTTTGATAGGACAACGTATCAATATCTCAAATACACAGTCCCCAACGGATATAAAAGAGATTGCATTTACCTTCACAATCTCAGGATCCAGGTCTCCATTGCAGCTGTCAAAATACTTCTTCAAATCCTGTCATAAAATTCAAGAGGTGAGGCTGTAAGAACCGTACCTACAAGAGACCCATCCACAAAACAACATAGATAGGAAAAGGAATGGGGATTTAAGACAGAAAATCAGGGAGCTAGAGTGGAAGCTTAGTGCTGGAACACAGAGCACCATCTCTGGTTTGTTGCCCATGCCCCGTGCTAGTGAGGTGAGAAATAGGGAGAGAGAGGAGTTGAACACGTGGCTACAGGAATGGTGCAGGAGGGAATGTTTCAGATACCTGGATAATCGGGGCTCATTCTGGGGTAGGTGGGATGTCTACAAACAGGATGGTCTACACATCAACCACAGGGGTACCAAGATCCTGAGGGGAAATTTGCAAATGTTCTTCGGGAGGGTTTAAACTAATTCAGCAGGGGGATGGGAACCTGAATTGTAATTCCAGTGTCCAGGATGTTGAGAGTAGCGAGGTCAGAAATATGGTTTCAAAGTCACAAGGGTTCACCGGCAAACAGGAAGGTGGTTTGAAGTGTGTCTACTTCTACGCTAGGAGCATCCGGACTAAGGTGGGTGAACTTGCAGCATGGGTTGGTATCTGGGACTTTGATGTTATGGCCATTTCGGGGACATGGATAGAGCAGGGTCAGGAATGGTTGTTGTGGGTTCCGGGGTTTAGATGTTTCAGTAAGAACAGAGAAGGTGATAAAAGAAGGGGGAGGCATTGTTAGTCAAGGACAGTATTACGATGACAGAAAGGAAGTTTGAGGACTCTTCTACTGAGGTTAGAAACAGGAAAGGAGAGGTCACCTTGTTGGGAGTTTGCTACAGGCCTCCGATTTGTTCCAGGGATGTAGAGGAAAGGATAGCAAAGACAATCTGGTTCGGAGTGAGAGTAACAGGGTAGATGTTGTTATGGGGGACTTTAACTTTTCAAATATTGATAGGATGTACTATAGTTCGAGTACTTAGATGGGCCAGTTTTTGACAAATTTGTGCAGGATGGTTTTCTGATACAGTATGTAGACAAGCCAACAAGGAGGAAGGCCACCTTGGATTTGGTACTGAGTAATGAACTTAACTAGGTGTTAGATTTGGAGGTAGGCGAGCATTTGGTGATAGTGACCACAATTCAGTAATGTTTACTTTAGTGATGGAAAGGGATATACAGAAGGGCAAGAGTTATTGCATGGGGAAAGGCAATTATGATGCGATTAGATGAGATTTAGGATGCATAGGATGGGGAAGGAAACTGCAGGGGATGGATACGCTTGAAATGTGGAGCTTAGTCAAGAAACAACTACTGCGTGTCCTTGATAATATGTACCTGTCAGGCAGGGAGAAAGTGGTTGAGCGAGGGAGCTGTGGTTTACTAAAGAAGTTGAATCTCTTGTCATGAGGAAGAAAAAGACTTAGGTTAGGATGAGATGTGAAGGCTCAGTTAGGGCATGCGAGAGGTACAGGTTAGCCAGGAGAGACCTAAAGAGAGAACTAAGAAGAGCCAGGAGGGGACATGAGAAGTTGTTGGCAGATAGGATCAAGGAAAACCCTAAAGCTTTCTATAGGGATATCAGGAATAAAAGAATGATTCGACAAAGATTAACGATAGTAGTGGGAAGTTGTGCGTAGAGTCCGAGGAGATGGGGAAGTGCTAAATGAACATTTTTTGTCAGTATTCACATTGGAAAACACAATGTTGTCGAGGAGAATACTGATATATAGGCTACTAGACCGGACGGGATTGAGGTTCACAAGGAGATGTTAGCAATTCTGGAAAGTGTAAAAATAGATAAGTCCCCTGGGCTGGATGGGATTTATCCTAGGATTCTCTGAGAAGCCAGGGAGATGATTGCACAGCCTTTGGCTTTGATCTTCATGTCGTCATTGTCGACAGGAATAGTGTCAGAAGACTGGAGGATAGCAAATGTTGCCCCCTTGTTCAAGGAGAGTAGAGAAATCCCTGGTAGTTATAGACCAGTGAACCTTACTTCAGTTGTGGGTAGTGTTGGAAAAGATTAGAACAGATAGAATTTATAATCATCTAGAAAGGAATAAGTTGATTAGGGATAGTCAGCACGGTTTTGTGAAGGGTAAGTCGTGCCTAACAAACCTTATTGACTTCATTAAGATGGTGACCAAACAGGTGGATAAGGGTAAAGGGGTTGATGTGGTGTATATGGATTTCAGCAAGGCATCTGATAAGTTTCCCCATGGTAGACTATTTGACAAAATACAGAGGGATGGAATTGAGGGTGATTTAACGGTTTGGATCAGAAATTGACTAGCTGAAAGAAGACAGAGGGGGGTGGTTGATGGGAAATGTTCATCCTGGGGTTCACTTACTAGTGGAGTACTGCAAGAATCTGATTTGGGACCACTGCTGTTTGTCATTTTTATAAAAGTTCTGGATGAAGGTATAGAAGGATGGGTTAGTAAATCTGTGGATTACACTAAGGTCGGTAAAGCTGTGGATAGTGACGAAGGATGTTGTAGGTTACAGACAGACATGGATAAGCTGTAGAGCTGGGCTGAGAGGTGGCAAATGGAGGTTAATGTGGAAAAGTGTGAGGTGATTCACATTGGAAGGAGTAACAGGAATGCCGAGTACTGGGCTAAGGTAAGATTCTTGGTAGTGTAGATGAGCAGAGAGATCTCTGTGTCCATGTATAGAGCCCTGAAAGTTGCCACTCAGGTTGATAGTGTTGTTAAGAAGGTGTACGGTATGTTTTATTGGTAGAGGGATTGAGTTTCGGAACGAAGAGGTCATGCTGCACCTGTACAAAACTCTGGTGCGGCCGCACTTGGAGTATTGTGTACAGTTCTGGTCACTGATTATAGGGAAGATGTGTAAGCTTTGGAAAAGGTGCAGAGGAGATTACTAGGATGTTGCTTGGTATGGAGGGAAGGTCTTATGAGGAAAGGCTGAGGGACTTGAGGCTGTTTTCATTAGAGAGAAGAAAGTTGAGAGGTGACTTAATTGCAACATAAATGACAATCAGAGGGTTAGATAGGGTGGACAGTGACAGCCTTTTTCCTCGGATGGTGATGGCTACCACGAGGGACATAACTTTAAATTGAGGGGTGATAGATATAGGACAGATGTCAGAGGTAGTTCCTTTACTCAGAGATTAGCGTGGAATGCCCTGCCTGCCACAGTAGTAGACTCGCCAACTTTAAGGGCATTTAAATGGTCATTGGATAAATATATGGACAAGGATGGAATAATGTAGGATAGATAGGCTTCAGTTTGGTTTTACAGGTCAGCACAACATCGAGGACCGAACAGCCTGGACTGTGCTGTAATGTTGTAATACCCTCCTGATTATCAGGTTTGCTATTTCTAAGATCCAATACCCTTGAATTAAGATTCCAGCCTATGATTCACCCTTGGGAATTTGTTATTCTGTATGTAACCTCACGATGGCTCAGTGGTTAGCACTGTTGCCTCACAGCGCCAGAGTCCCAGGTTCAATTTCAGCCTCGGGCGACTGTCTGTGTGGAGCTTGCACATTCTCCCAGTGTCTGCGTGGGTTTCCTCTGGGTGCTCCAGTTTCCTCCCACAATCCAAGGATGTGTAGGCCATGCTAAATTGCCCATATAGTGTTAGGTGCATTAGTCAGAGGGAAATAGGGGGGTCTGGGTGGGTTACTCTTTGCAGGGTCGGTGTGGAGTTGTTGGGCTGAAGGGCCTGTTTCCACACTGTAGGGAATCTATCAACCCTTGGCAACCCCCCCACCGCTTCCACCACCCATTGTTATTCTCTATGTAAACCCAGGTATCTGTTATTTTATATATAAACCAGCCCAAACTCCTTGATTAGATTCCAGTCTTTAACTCACTCCTTGGTAATTGTAATTAGAATCATAGAAATGATGCAGCACAGAAAGGGCCATTTGGCGACACAGACTCACCTCGGTGCTGTTTCTAATCCCACCTTCCTGCACATGGCCCATAACCCTGCATCTGACAGCACTTAAGATGCAGACTCAGGTATTTTTGGAAGAGCTCAGAGCCTCTGCCTTCACCACCAACTCCTGCAGCTCGTTCCACACACGCACCACAGTCTGCGTGAAAATGTTGCCCTTGGGTCCATTTTAAATCTATCCCCTCTCACCTTAAACGTATACCCTCTAGGTTTGGACGCACCCTAGGAAAAGGTCCCTATCCATGCTCCTCATGATTTTATAAACCTTGATAAAGTCCCCCCCCCCCGCAGCCTTACTGACACTCTGGGGACAAAAGCCTCAGCCTATTCAGCCTCTCCCTATAACTCAAACCCTCCAGTCCCAGCTATATCTTTGTAAATCTTTACTGCACTGTCTCAAGTTTAACAACAACCTTACTATAGAAAGGCGACCAGAATTGTATGCAATATTCTACAAGTGGCAATGAAGTAGGCCATTCAGCCCATCGAGTCTGCTCCACCATTCAATGAGATCATAGCTGACCTGATTGTCCTCAATTCCACTTTCCTACCTTTTTCACATAAATCTTGAACCTCTTCCTGATTAAAAATCTACTTCAGCCCTGAATATACTTAATGATCCAGTCTCCACAGCCCTCTGTGGTAAAGAATACTGCAGATTCACTCCCCTCTGAGAGAAGAAATTCCTCCTCAGCTCTGTCTTAAATGTGCAACCCCTTATTCTGAGATTACACCCTCAGGTCCTAGATCCTCTCACAAAAGGAAACAAAACTTTCCTTGTCTCCCCTGTCAAGTCCACTAAGAATCTGGTACATTTCAATAAGCTCACCTTTCATTTTTCTAAACTCCAATGAATACAGGTGCAATCTACTCAATCTCTCCTCAAATCAACAGTTCCGTCACACTGGTATGACTCTAGTGTACCTTCTCAGGACTGCCCCCAATGCCACCATATCTTTCCTAAGATTCCCGAGACTGTTCTCCAGATTCCAGTTATGGTCTGATTGGTGCCTTACAGGGTTTTAGCAAAACCTCCCTCCATTCATATCCATTCCCTTTGAAATAAAGCTGAATATTCCATTTAGTTCTCCTTTTACCCCTGAACTGGACACTGTGCAGCCATGTCTCTGCAAACACTGCATATCCCAATCTGTAAGTCTGTCCCAAGTATTTCAATATAAAGACCTCAAACCCCTCAATTTGATTCAGGACTATAACTCACTCCTCGGGTTTCTGTCATGCCTCACTGGGATACTGCAACGGAAATCAAGCCCCACTAGCCCAGGGGAATCACAAAGATTAAAGATTTTATTAAAGTACACAAGATTCCCCAATTTACTTGTCACTTGGACCCAGGCTAACAGAAAATGGAGACATGTTTCTACACTTGGAGAATGGCTGTTACAAATAAATAGTTATTTATCAGCAGTTAAAATCCATGAACTGTCAACATAAAATTCTCCCAATTGAAACTCTAACATCCTTATAAAACTTATTTTACACACAACAGAGATGATTAACAATAAATGGTACTAAGGGTGGATGGAATAACAGCAAAGGCTGATGTTGTGGCTAGAGGAAAAGACAGGGAAGGGAGTTCACTGGTTCCTGTGCACAGGGTTCACTGAGACAATCCTTTTCACGTATCAGGACTTGCTGCTTCTCAATCTGTCTTCTCCAGCTACTTTGCATTTGCTTACAGGAGGCACAGAGCGACTGCTTCATAAATTATAAAGTCTCTGACTTACTGGTAAAAAGCCACAACTGGCAAAGGAAAATCAACAAAGGCTTTCTTTGGTCTTTAGATATTTCTTACTGAAGAGAGGAAAGATCCCAGCTCCAGTTTTGGAGGTTTGAAGGCTTTTGGCGATGTTGTTCACATCCACAATTTATTCAGTGACCTTGGAGACAATCATATAGTTGCTGACAGGCAGTCACCAACAACGGGTTCTAATTCACAGGCTAATCAGCTATTCATTGCGAGACAAACCCCGATTTGGACACACTCACTGGCTCCAGTCTGCCTGCACTAACCTCTCCGCACTGCTTGACAAAGCAGCAATGTGAACAGCAAGGACGAATGTTGGTAACTTGCTTTCAAAAAGCGCAGTAACCTCTTTCACAATCTGTTATCTTTAAAACAGTTCTTTTCCCATTTCAGCCCACAATCGAAAATGTGGAGAAATAAAATCAAATAGTCAAATTCTAAATATAAACTCCTGGATCCCTCAAGTAGATACCAAACTAGAAGTCAATCCTGCATATTTTAAAACCCCTAGATTTGATTCCAATCGGTGACTTAATCTTATGGCATCTATTTTCTATTTACATGAATACTCTGGAACGTTCAGTTACATTTCAGGCTGTAACTTACTCCTCAGCATCTGTTATTCTGTATGTAAACCCCCCCTACCGTGTATGACAGCCCAGCCTTTAACTCACTCTGTTACTGTCTGTTGGAGTTGGAGGCTGTTGCAGGGATCTGTAGTTACCTGGTCACAATACTCAAACACAAGAGTCAGCTTCTTATCACTGTGCAGGACATCATGTAACCTTCAGAGGAAAAAGAAAATTCTGATCAGATTAATTTTCTCTGGCTGCAGAACGAATGCTTCAGAAATTAAGTGTTGCTGTGGGCATGATGTTTGATCCCAACTTTTACAACAAATACAACTGGGTCAACATGAGTAATAACCAGCAGGAGGTGGCAATACACCAGCTCCCACTGAATCTTGCCCCAGGGTTAATCCCCACTTCCTGAACTGTGCCCACTCACCTTTGCTCAAGAATTCTCAAACAGTACCTTGAATTTTGCAAATGTCCCCGAACCCTGCCCTGTGCCTGTGATTCCTCAGTCTTGTCTGACCCAGCTCCCTTAGCCCAATCCTTAAGGTCCTGGGTTCAATCCCCACCATCTCCATTGGGCACTCCTGTGAATGCAGTGGTATTGCCCCTGTCTCTGGACTAGGAGCTCCAGGTTCTCATCCCACCTCCTCCAGAGGTATGTCATAACATCTCTAAACAGACTGATTAGAAAAATAGTTTTTTTTAAATCAGCCCAATTCTGGCTCCGCAATCTTTTGAACCCAGTGTGTTGAAAATAGAGACAGCCCTCCTCCTAACTGTGGCAGAAACTATTGTTTCTATGGTCACTGGTGCCCTCAAGTCAGAGTGTTCCAGTACTGCACAAAAACATAACAAACCTCAGGCCCTCAGCACAGAGACCGCAACAGATTGTGGGTGCCTGTGGCAAATGCCTGTCTTACCTCACAATATTTTTATGTTTCAGCTCTTTCAGAAGGCAGATTTCCCGCAGAGCTGAGCTCGGGACACCCTAAGATAAACAGAATGAAGATAGAATTAAATACAGCGGCTATAGGTTCCTAATGTCAGAGGGTTAATCACAGATAGACTCGGATGCACACAGAAACAGACCCGACAGTTCAACTCGTCACCTCAGGAGATCTCCCACCCACAGCTTCCAACCTCATAGTCCGGGAACCCCGCACTGCCCGGTTCTACCTCCTTCCCAATATCCACAAGCCTGACCACCCTGGCCGACCCATTGTCTCAGCATGCTCCTGCCCCACTGAACTCATCTCTACCTACCTCGACACTGTCCTATCCCCCCTAGTCCAGGAACTCCCCACATACGTTCGAGACACCACCCACGCCCTCCACCTCCTCCAAGACTTCCGTTTCCCCGGCCCCCAACGCCTCATCTTCACCATGGATATCCAATCCCTCTACACTTCCATCCGCCATGACCAGGGCCTCCAAGCCCTCCGTTTTTTCCTCTCCAGACGTTCCCAACAGTACCCCTCCACCGACACTCTCATTCGTTTGGCCGAACTGGTCCTCACCCTTAACAATTTCTCCTTTGAATCCTCCCACTTCCTCCAGACCAAAGGGGTAGCCATGGGCAACGTATGGGCCACAGGTATGCCTGTCTCTTTGTTGGCTACGTAGAGCATTGATCTTCCATAATTACACCGGCACCACTCCCCACCTCTTCCTCCGCTACATTGATGACTGCATTGGCGCCACCTCGTGCTCCCGCGAGGAGGTTGAGCAATTCATCAACTTCACCAACACATTCCACCCTGACCTTAAATTTACCTGGACCATCTCTGACACCTCCCTCCCCTTCCTGGACCTCTCCACCTCCATCAGTGACGACCGACTTGACACTGACATTTTCTACAAACCCACCGACTCCCACAGCAACCTGGATTACACCTCTTCCCACCCTACCTCTTGCAAAAACGCCATCCCGTATTCCCAATTCCTCCGCCTCCGCCGTATCTGCTCCCAGGAGGAGCAGTTCCACCATAGAACACACCAGATGGCCTCCTTCTTTAGAGACCGCAATTTCCCTTCCCACGTGGTTAAAGATGCCCTCCAACGCATCTCGTCCACATCCCGCACCTCCGCCCTCAGACCCAACCGCTCCAACCGCAACAAGGACAGAACGCCCCTGGTGCTCACCTTCCACCCTACCAACCTTCGCATAAACCAAATCATCCGCCGACATTTCCGCCACCTCCAAACAGACCCCACCACCAGGGATATATTTCCCTCCCCACCCCTCTCCGCCTTCCGCAAAGACCGTTCCCTCCGTGACTACCTGGTCAGGTCCACGCCCCCCTACGACCCACCCTCCCATCCTGGCACTTTCCCCTGGCACCGCAGGAACTGTAAAACCTGTGCCCACACCTCCTCCCTCACCTCCATCCAAGGCCCTAAAGGAGCCTTCCACATCCATCAAAGTTTTACCTGCACATCCACTAATATCATTTATTGTATCCGTTGCTCCCGATGCGGTCTCCTCTACATTGGGGAGACTGGGCGCCTCCTAGCAGAGCGCTTTAGGGAACATCTCCGGGACACCCGCACCAATCAACCAAACCGCCCCGTGGCTCAACATTTCAACTCCCCCTCCCACTCTGCCGAGAATATGGAGCTGCTGGGCCTCCTTCACCGCCGCTCCCTCACCACCAGACGCATGGAAGAAGAACGCCTCATCTTCCGCCTCGGAACACTTCAACCCCAGGGCATCAATGTGGACTTCAACAGTTTCCTCATCTCCCCTTTCCCCACCTCACTCTAGTTCCAAACTTCCAGCTCAGCACTGTCCCCATGACTTGTCCGGGGGATTCCTGAAGAAGGGCTTATGCCCGAAACATCGATTCTCCTGTTCCCTGGATGCTGCCTGACCTGCTGCGCTTTTCCAGCAACACATTTTCAGCCCAGACTTGTCCTACCTGCCCAGCTCCTTTTCTACCTATCCACTCCACCCTCTCCTCCCTGACCTATCACCTTCATCTCCTCCCCCACTGACCTATTGTACTCTATGCTACTCTCTCCCCACCCCCACCCTCCTCTCGCTTATCTCTCCACGCTTAACGCTCTCTGCCTTTATTCCTGATGAAGGGCTTTTGCCCGAAACGTCGATTTTGCCTGTCCTCGGATGCTGCCTGAATTGCTGTGCTCTTTCAGCACCACTGATCCAGAATCTGGTTTCCAGCATCTGCAGTCATTGTTTTTACCAGCATAATCTAAGAGCAAGGGGGGGTCACCATTTTAGACAGACTTTTAATCAGTCAGGAAACCAAGGGTAATGGGAAAAATCCTGCAAACTGGAGTTCAAGAATATCAGACCAGCCATGATTTCATTGAATGGCAGAGCATACTCAATGGACTGAACGGCCTGCTTCTGCTCAGACATCTTACGGTCTTAAATTTCCCAATGCCATGGTGGGATTTGAACCTGTGCCTCCAAAACATTTGTCTGGCCCTTTGGACAACTCGTCCAGTGATACCAACACACCACCAACTTTCCTGAACACTTCAGTTTCTCCAGAGCAGCTGCATGGCCATTGACAAGATCAAAGTGTGAGAGTGGACCAGCCTGTATGATTCCGTACTCTAGTGGATACACAAAAACACAACACAGGCTCAAAGGATGACAGTATAATTTACAAAAAAAAGTTATTCAAATAACAGGCCTCACACAAGTTTTTTGGACGCAGAGAAATAATCATTAGTGGAAGATGATGACCAGCTCTTCAGGCCATTGAACTGAGGGTTATACAGTGACCGACCTATCCACAACAGTACTGTACTCCAGTGTTAGACAGTGACAGACTGTCTACACCAATACTGTACCCCAGTGTCATACAGGGACAGACCTCTCCCCAACAGTATAGTGGTTGATCTATCCCCATCCGTACTGTACACCCCAGTGTTATACTGTGACAAACCTGGCCCCACCAATACTGTATCCCAGTGTTTTACAGAGACAGACATAGCTGAAAATGAGGAAAGTTTGTCCCTAATTCCTCATTCCTGAAGAAGGGCTTATGCCCGAAACGTTGATTCTCCTGTTCCCTGGATGCTGCTTGACCTGCTGCGCTTTTCCAGCAACACATTTTCAGCTCTCATCTCTTTCATGTCAGCTTCGCATAGCTGTGAACTCCCTGACAGTTCAAAAATCTATCTAACTTCTCACTGGTCCATCCTCCAGGGTACAGAATTCCAGGGGTTCCTTCACTTCTAGAAGAAAAAAAATCTTATTCACATTTGAGTTTTAAAAGAATGTCCCCTAATTCTGTAACCACGTCTCCAATTTTGAGGTAACTCCCCGGGGGAAACATTTTCTCAATGTCTACCTTGTCAAACCCCCTCAAAAATTTCTACGTTTCAAGAGATCGATCCTCATCCTTCTAAACTCTAATGAATAAACATCCTGTTTAGCTGCAATTTCTCCATCCTGTCGACCCATCAAATAATTAAATTTATAAGCAGCTGCTTGCAGTATTCTGGTGCAAAACTGAGAGCATATTTACCTCATCGTCATCATCCAGACGTACTCTTTTCAAAGCAACAATTTCATGGGTTTCCCTGTTTTTTGCCTTAAAGACGGTGCCATATGTTCCTATGAGGAAAGGAAACAGAACCGTTTCCACATTTATAATTTCCATTTCAAGTAAACAGTGTCATGTTTGTAACCTGAACATAGAGATGCGGAGATTTCAGAGAGAGAACAAAGAAAAACTCCTGCACTGTCGGAGGGTCAGTGCTGAGGGAGTGGGCCCTGTCGGAGGGTCAGTGCTGAGGGAGTGGGCTCTGTCGGAGGGTCAGTGCTGAGGGAGTGGGCCCTGTCGGAGGGTCAGTGCTGAGGGAGTGCCGCACTGTCGGAGGGTCAGTGCTGAGGGAGTGGGCCCTGTCGGAGGGTCAGTGCTGAGGGAGTGCCGCTCTGTCGGGGGGTCAGTGCTGAGGGTCAGTCGGGCTCCAGGCCAAGGCCGGATTCCCCTCTGGACAGTGCGGTGTCCGGGGCCGGGCCCAGGATCCTGGGAATCGGGCCCCTCCTGCTCCGGGAACAGGTGGGCGGCCAGCATCACTGGGACAGGCCGAGGTCTACACCCCCCCCAAAAAAAACCGGACACTCGGCCCGCCGCCCGCCGCCTTTACCTTCCCCGATTTTTTCCAGTTTCTCGTATTTCTGCATCTCGGCGGCTCAACACTGAGCGGCGGGAAACCGGCTCACAGCGCCACCGCCCGGTCCGGAGGACCCACAGCACCACCTGGTCACAGCGCCACCGCCCGGTCCGGAGGACCCACAGCACCACCTGGTCACAGCGCCACCGCCCGGTCCGGAGGACCCACAGCACCACCTGGTCACAGCGCCACCGCCCGGTCCGGAGGACCCACAGCACCACCTGGTCACAGCGCCACCGCCCGGTCCGGAGGACCCACAGCACCTCCTGGTCACAGCGCCACCGCCCGGTCCGGAGGACCCACAGCACCACCTGGTCACAGCGCCACCGCCCGGTCCGGAGGACCCACAGCACCTCCTGGTCACAGCGCCACCGCCCGGTCCGGAGGACCCACAGCACCACCTGGTCACAGCGCCACCGCCTGACCCGGAGGACCCACAGCACCACCTGGTCACAGCGCCACCACCCGGCCCGGAGGACCCACAGCACCACCCGGTCACAGCGCCACCGCCCGGCCCGGAGGACCCACAGCACCACCGCCCGGCCCGGAGGACCCAAAGCACCACCCGGTCACAGCGCCACCACCCAGCCCGGAGGACCCAAATAACCACCCGGTCACAGCGCCACCACCCGGCCCGGACTACCCACAGCACCACCCGGTCACAGCGCCACCGCCCGGCCCGGAGGACCCACAGCACCATCCTGTCACAGTGCCACCGCCTGACCCGTAGGGCCCATAGCACCACCACCCGGCCCGGGGGACCCACAGCACCACCCGGTCACAGCGCCACCGCCTGGCTCGGAGGACCCACAGCACCACCGCTTGGCCCGGAGGACCCACAGCACTACCCGGTCACAGTGCCACCACCCGGCCCGGAGTACCCACAGCACCACCCCGTCACAGCGCGACCACCCAGCCCGGAGGACCCACAGCACCACCCGGTCACAGCGCCACTGCCCCGCCTGGAGGACCCACAGCACCACCCGGTCACAGCGCCACCGCCTGGCTCGGAGGACCCACAGCACCACCGCCCGGCCCGAAGGACCAACAGCACCACCCGGTCACAGCGCCACCACCCGGCCCGGAGGACCCACGGCACCACCAGGTCACAGCGCCACCGCCTGGCTCGGAGGACCCACAGCACCACCGCCCGGCCCGGAGGACCCACAGCACTACCCGGTCACAGCGCCACCACCCGGCCCGGAGTACCCACAGCACCACCCCATCACAGCGCCACCACCCGGCCCGGAGGACCCACAGCACCACCTGGTCACAGCGCCACCGCCCCGCCTGGAGGACCCACAGCACCACCCGGTCACAGCGCCACCGCCCGGCTCGGAGGACCCACAGCACCACCGCCCGGCCCGAAGGGCCAACAGCACCACCCGGTCACAGCGCCACCACCCGGCCCGGAGTACCAAACTCGCCATTTGGATACAGAACTGGCTCAAAGGTAGAAGGAGAAAGTGAGGTCTGCAGATGCTGGAGATCAGAGATGGAAATGTGTTGCTGGAAAAGCGCAGCAGGTCAGGCAGCATCTAGGGAACAGGAGAATCGACGTTTCGAGCATTAGCCCTTCTTCAGGAGACAGAGGGTGGTGGTGGACGGTTTGCAGATGACACCAAAATTGGAGGTGTAGTAGACAGCGAAGAGGGTTACCTCAGATTACAACAGGATCTTGACCAGATGGGCCAATGGGCTGAGAAGTGGTAGATGGAGTTTAATTCAGATAAATATGAGGTGCTGCATTTTGGGAAAGCAAATCTTAGCAGGACTTATACACTTAATGGTAAGGTCCTAGGGAGTGTTACTGAACAAAGAGACCTTGCAGTGGAGGTTCATAGCTCCTTGAAAGTGGAGTCACAGGTAGATAGGATAGTGAAGAAGGCGTTTGGTATGCTTTCCTTTAAAGGTCAGAGTATTGAGTACAGGAGTTGGGAGGTCATGTTGTGGCTGTACAGGACATTGGTTAGGCCACTGTTGGAATATTGCGTGCAGTTCTGGTCTCCTTCCTATCGGAAAGATGTTGTAAAACTTGAAAAGGTTCAGAAAAGATTTACAAGGATGTTGCCAGGGTTGGAGGATTTGAGCTATAGGGAGAGGCTGAACAGGCTAGGGCTGTTTTCCCTGGAGTGTCGGAGGCTGAGGGGTGATCTCATAGAGGTTTATAAAATTATGAAGACATGGATAGGGTAAATAGGCAAAGTCTTTTCCCTAAGGTCAGGGAGTCCAGAACTAGGTTTAGGTTGAGAAGGGAAAGATATAAAAGAGACCTAAGGGGCAACTTTTTCACGTAGAGGGTGATACGTGTATGGAATGAGCTGCCAGAGGAAGTGGTGGAGAGTAGTACGATTGCAACATTTAAAAGGCATTTGGATGGGTATATGAATAGGAAGGGTTTGGAGGGATATGGGCCGGGTGCTGGCAGGTGGAACTAGATTGGGTTGGGTATCTGATTGGCATGGATGAGTTGAACCGAAGGGTCTGTTTCCATGCTGTACATCTATATGACTCTTAAGTTTTATTGTCTTATGGTCTCTCTGTCTCCATTTTGGAGACTAAACTGTCCACTGCCATCCACTACAAAGCTCCTGATTCCCATAACTACCTTCACTAAGGGGAGAAAGTGAGGACTGCAGATGCTGGAGATCAGAGTCAAAACATATGGCACTGGAAAAGCACAGCAGGTCAGGCAGCATCCAAGGAGCAGGAGAGTCGACATTTCAGGCATAAGTCCTTCATCACACGCCACATCCTGCAAGGACTCCATCCCATTCTCCCAGTTCCTTTGCCTATGCCACATTTAGATGATGCCATCTTCCAAACAAGCACTGCTGACGTGGCTTGCTTCTTCCATGACCGCGGGTTCCGACCCACTGTGGTTGACAGAGCCTTCAATTGCATCCAACCAACACCCATGCTTCCACCCTTGCCTCTTCACAATAGTGGGTTTGGGACCCCCTTGTCCTCATATTTCATCCCACCAGTCCTCCACATTCAAAGGATCATTCTCCAGCATTTCAGACAACTCCCCAGAATGCCACCATCAAACACACCTTCCCATGACTCCCCCTGTGTGCATCCCACAGGGATCCTTCCCTCCTTGATAACCTAGTCAGTTTCACAACTACCAACACTAGTCCCCTTTCCCATGGCACCTTCTTGTGTAACCACAGAAGGTGCAACACCTGCCCCTTCCCCTCCTCCCTGTTCAGCATTTCACCTGTACATCCTCCAATCTTGTGTATCGTATTCGCTGCATCCAATGTGACCTCCTCTACATTGGAGAATCCAAATGCAGACTGGATGTCTGCTTTGCAGAATACTTCCAGTCTGTGCGTAAACACGACCCCGAGCTTCCCTTGGCTGGTCATTTTAATACAGTGTTCTGCTCGCATGCCCGTACATCTGTCCTCTGCACGCTGCAGTATTCCAGTGAATCCCAGTGCAAATTGGAGGAACAACATCTCATCTTCAGACTGGGCACTGTACAGCCTTCTGGTCTTAATATTGAGGTTAACACCTTCAAATTGTGAACCAATTGTGGGCGGCACGGTGGCACAGTGGTTAGCACTGCTGCCTCACAGCGCCAGAGACCCGGGTTCAATTCCCGCCTCAGGCGACTCTCTGTGTGGAGTTTGCACATTCTCCCCGTGTCTGCGTGGGTTTCCTCCGGGTGCTCCGGTTTCCTCCCACAATCCAAAAATGTGCAGGTTAGGTGAATTGGCTATGCTAAATTGCCCATAGTGTTAGGTGAAGGGGTAAATATAGGAGTATGTCTGGGTGGTATACGCTTCGGCGGGTCGGTGCGGACTTGTTGGGCTGAAGGGCCTGTTTCCACACTGTAAGTAATCTAATCTAATCTAATCAATTTCCATTCCTTCCCTTTCTTTTAGCCGTACCTGTTATATTCTCTGTCACCATATCCTCTCTCCCCTTCCCCACCCCAGTGGGACTGTCTGTTCTTTCCAGTCTGGCAGGAGGTACACCATTGATCTGCCATTCTCACGTTCCAATCACAATCTGAACTATCAACACCCTGTCTCCCTCTGCACTCTACACACCATTATCCCCACAGCTTCCCTCCACCCAAACTATAGAGTAACACTGCCCCCTCAACACCTCAGCTCTGATGAAGCGTCATCTAGAATCCAAACATTAGCTTGCTCTCTCTCCATGGATGCTGTCTGACCCACTGTGACCTGCATTTGTTGTTTTCAGTACAGATTCCACCATCTTCAGTAATTTGCTCCTACAAAGTATTGCAGATGCTGGAATTCTAAAACAAAAACAAAGTGCTGGTGATACTCAGCACGTTTCACTTCAGACTTCATTTCAGTCAAATCATATTCCCCATGTAGTTGCTTCCAACCCATAGATCAGAATGGTCTGGTTGATCCCTGTGTCTTTGACAGACACCACCTGCATTCAGATGCAGAATATAAAAGCTCCATATGCTTCATGATTGGAATGACAGTGACTGGCTTTCAGCCTCAGGGTTAGAACATAGAACGTAGAACAATACAGCACAGAACAGGCCCTTCGGCCCATGATGTTGTGCCGAACATTTGTCCTAGCTTAAGCACCCATCCATGTACCTATCCAATTGCCGCTTAAAGGTCACCAAAGATTCTGACTCTACCACTCCCACAGGCAGCGCATTCCATGCCCCCACCACTCTCTGGGTAAAGAACCCACCCCTGATATCTCCCCTATACCTTCCACCCTTCACCTTAAATTTATGTCCCTTTGTAACACTCTGTTGTACCCGGGGAAAAGTTTCTGACTGTCTACTCTATCTATTCCTCTGATCATCTTATAAACCTCTATCAAGTCACCCCTCATCCTTCTCCGTTCCAATGAGAAAAGGCCTAGCACTCTCAACCTATCCTCGTATGACCTATTCTCCATTCCAGGCAACATCCTGGTAAATCTTCTCTGCACCCTCTCCAAAGCTTCCACACAGTACTCCAAATGTGGCCTAACCAAAGTCCTGTACAGTTGCAACATCACTTCACGACTCTTGAATTCAATCCCTCTGCTGATGAACGCTAATACACCATAGGCCTTCTTACAAGCTCTATCCACCTGAGTGGCAACTTTCAAAGACCTATGAACATAGACCCCAAGATCCCTCTGTTCCTCCACCTCACTAAGAACCCTACCGTTAACCCTGTATTCCGCATTCTTGTCTTTCCAAAATGGACAACCTCACACTTGGCGGGGTTGAACTCCATCTGCCACTCCTCAGCCCAGCTCTGCATCATATCCAAGTCCCTTTGCAGCCGACAAGAGCCCTCCTCACTATCCACAACTCCACCAATCTTCGTATCATCTGCAAATTTACCGACCCACCCTTCGACTCCCTCATCCAAGTCATTAATAAAAATTACGAACAGCAGAGGACCTAGAACTGATCCCTGCAGAACTCCACTTGTAACTGGGCTCCAGGCTGAATATTTACCATCTACCACCACTCTCTGACTTCGACCGGTTAGCCAGTTTTCTATCCAATTGGCCAAATTTCCCTCTATCCCATGCCTCCTGACTTTCCGCAAAATCCTACCATGGGGAACCTTATCAAATGCCTTACTAAAATCCATGTATACTACATCCACTGCTCTACCCTCATCCACATGCTTGGTCACCTCCTCAAAGAATTCAATCAGACTTGTAAGGCAAGACCTACCCTTCACAAATCCGTGCTGGCTGTCCCTAATCAAGCAGTGCCTTTCCAGATACTCATCAATCCTATCCCTCAGTACCCTTTCCATTACTTTACCTACCACCGAAGTAAGACTAACTGGCCTAGTTAACATTCTGCTGAGCCTCCCAACATCACCCTCTCCAGGTATCCATTCCATCAACCTCATAAATTTCACACTGCCCAAAGTCACCAGCCAAGCTGTGTACATGCAACTCTCTTGCGAATGCTTCAGCCTTATCTTTTGCCCAAATGGGCTGGGCTCCTCCATCATTGAGGATGAGGATATTTGTGGAGCCTCCTCCTCCAGTTGTTTAATTTTCTATTACCATTCACGACTGGATGTGGCAGGTCTGCAGAGCTTAGATCTGATCTGCTGATTGTGGAATCGCTTAGCTCTATTGCTATGAAGATGTGGGTGTACCTTTAAGAGAGTGAATGACTTGGCAAGTACACCGAGTGCTGAAGAATTTACAAAGTAAGATTTGATTAAGAACAAACAGCACTCGCCGAGTTGCCTGGAAATGACAAAAAACAGATTAAAATTAGACCAATCAGTTTAAATTATACCCTGAAAAATATCAAACTCCAATCTAATTTGAATTGAGTATATTGACAATCTTAAAAGCCAATAACACAATCAGATGCTTTGGGGGTATAAGACCAGGAAAATTTAATAGTTGAGAGGAGAACTGCCAAGCCCAGCATGCAAACAGACAGCTTGAAAAAATAGCTCCCTTAAAACTACCTTTTCGATCAGTGACCTATGACACAGAAATTCCTAAGAAAAAGAAAATACATAGGAAGATCCGAATAGAAGAATGAAAGCTGCCTGGTTTTGAGATAAGAAGGGCGGTTTTCTTGATTGGGAATTTTATCAGACTAGTATTATAGAAGGAAAGGTAAAAGATGGGTGAGCAGAAGAAATTGTAAATTGTGGTTAGTTAATTATTCTCGGTTATACTTTAAGAAATAAAGTTGTTAATTTTTACTTTGGCTACTCAGATTTTTACAGATTACTGCATGGAATAAATCTTTTCTGTGTTGCTGGTTTTAAATTAAGCAGGAGGGTTCACCCTGTGTCATAATACTATCTATCACTTGCTGCTTGTGCTTTTTGGCATGCAAGTAGTCCTGGTTGGTAGCGTCACCAGGTTGACACCTCATTTTAGGTATGCCTGGTGCTGTTCCTGGCATTCCCTCCTGAATTCTCCAGCGAACCAGGGTTGATCCCTTGGATTAACGGTTCAGTAGGGGATATGCCGGGCCATGAGGTTACATATTGTGCTGAAGTCCTGTTCTGCTGCTGTTGATGATCTGCAGCGCATCATGGATACCCAGTCTGGAGTTGCTAGATCTATTCAAAGTCTGTTCCATTTGGCATGATATTAGTGCCACACAACAAACAACTTGGAGGTTATTCTCAGTGTGAAGATGGGACTTTGTCTCTCACAAAGATTGTGTGATGGTCACTCTTATCGATACTGTCATGGACAAATGCAGCTGGCAGTTCGGTAAGAATTAGGTAGAGTATGTTTTTCCCTGTTGTTGGTTCTCTCACCATCTGCCACTGACCCAGTCAGCAGCTATGTCCTTTAGGACCCGACCAGCTTGATCGATAGTACTTCTGCTGAGGCACTCAGTGGTGGACATTGAAATCTCCCACCCCGTGTGATTTGTTCCCTTGCCACTCTCAATACTTCCTCAAAGTGTTGTTCAACATGAAGGATTCTTGATTCATTAACAGAGGGAGAATGGTACGTGGTAATCAGCAGGAGGTTTCCTTGCCCACGTTTAACCTTAAGCCACAAGACATCATACAGTCTGGACTCAATGTTGAGGACTGTCAGGGAAAATCCTTCCTGCCTGAGATTTTGGAGAAAATTTGTAGCTCAGGTTATTGGTTTGCTCGCTGAACTGGTGGGTTTGTTCTCAGACTTTTCATCACCATGTTAGATAACATCTATAGTGAGCCTCTGGTGAAATCCTGAGAATCCCTACAGTGTGGAAACAGGCCCTTCGGCCCAACAAGTCCACACCGACCCAAAGAGTATCTTACCCTAAACCATTTCCTTACATTTACCCTTAATTAACACATCTCTGAACACAATGGGCAATTTAACATGGCCAATTTACCTAACCTGCACACCTGAGGATTGTGGGGAGAATGTGCCACACAGACAGTCACCCAAGGCTGGAGTCGAACCCAGGTCCCCGGTGCTGAGAGACAGCAGTGCTAACTGCTGAGCCACCATGCCACCCCAAAGCATTGGTGTTCGGTCTTATGTGTCTTAGTTTGTGGTAGTGGGTGATATCATTTCTGGTTCTAAGAAATTGGCAAATGGGGTCCAAATCTGTGTGTTTGTTAATGGGAGTACACACTGCTACCACCACTGCTAGGTCTGCCCTGCTGGTGGGACAAGACATATATAGGGATGGCGATGGTGATGTTTGGGACATTGTCTGTAAGGTCTGATTCTGTGAGTATAACTATGACAGGCTGTTGCTTGACCAATCTGTAGGACAGTTCTCCCAATGTTGGTGCTAGCCTCCAGATATCAGTGTAGAGAGCTTTGCAGGATTAATAGGGCTGCTAGGTAATCTGTCCGGTTTCATTTCTTTGAAACTTTATAGCGATTGCTACAACTGGATGGCTTGCTAGGCCATTTCAGAGGGCAGTTGGGAGTCAACCACATTGCCGTGGGTCTGAAGTCACACGCAGGCCAGACCAGGTGAGGATGGCAGATTTCCTTCCCTGAAGGACATTATTGAACCAGATGGGTTTTTCCAGACAATTAACTAGGATTTCATGGTCATCAGTAAATTATGAATTCCAGTTTTTTTTATTGAATTCAAATTCCACTATCTGACATGGTGAGATTTGAACCCAGGTCCCCAGAACATTCCAGCTGGAATACTGTGACCAGTTTTGGGCCCCTTACCTAAGGAAAGATATTCTGCTATTAGAAGCAATCCAGAGAATGTTCACTGGGGGGATTCCAGATATGGAGGGACTTTCTTATGAGGAGAATTTGGGTTTTTAATCATTGGAGTTTAGAAGAATGAGAAGTGACCTAATTGGAACAGATAATTTATTGACAGATTGTTTCCCTTGTGGAAGGATCCAGGACCAGACAGCATAATCTAAGAGCAAGGGGGGTCACCATTTTAGATAGACTTTTAATCAGTAAGGAAACCAAGGGTAATGGGAAAAATCCTGCAAACTGGAGTTCAAGAATATCAGACCAGCCATGATTTCATTGATGGCAGAGCATACTCAATGGACTGAACGGCCTGCTTCTGCTCAGACATCTTACGGTCTTAAATTTCCCAATGCCATGGTGGGATTTGAACCTGTGCCTCCAAAACATTTGTCTGGCCCTTTGGACAACTCGTCCAGTGATACCAACACACCACCAACTTTCCTGAACACTTCAGTTTCTCCAGAGCAGCTGCATGGCCATTGACAAGATCAAAGTGTGAGAGTGGACCAGCCTGTATGATTCCGTACTCTAGTGGATACACAAAAACACAACACAGGCTCAAAGGATGACAGTATAATTTACAAAAAAAAGTTATTCAAATAACAGGCCTCACACAAGTTTTTTGGACGCAGAGAAATAATCATTAGTGGAAGATGATGACCAGCTCTTCAGGCCATTGAACTGAGGGTTATACAGTGACCGACCTATCCACAACAGTACTGTACTCCAGTGTTAGACAGTGACAGACTGTCTACACCAATACTGTACCCCAGTGTCATACAGGGACAGACCTATCCCCAACAGTATAGTGGTTGATCTATCCCCATCCGTACTGTACACCCCAGTGTTATACTGTGACAAACCTGGCCCCACCAATACTGTATCCCAGTGTTTTACAGAGACAGACATAGCTGAAAA